>NC_133494.1:9745268-9856881 GCF_025370935.1 Choristoneura fumiferana
AAGAAAATAGAAAAAAGAAGATTTGACATGTTCATAACGTACATTATAACTTATTTCTTACTTATTTAGAGGTAGACCTAAGTAATTTGGTAAGTTCCGTATTCTTAGTCTGTTACACACATTTGCCTTTGTAAGACACGGAGGAAACGTGGCTTAGTTATTTTAACTAGTCTGTAATATTTTACGAATAAGGATACAAATAACGGTAACTACAAGGTAAAGCTTCGTCCAAAACTAGATTGATCATGCACGGTACGCAGAACATAGGGTACGCAGTCAGGGAAAGCTAGTTATAACTTTTCCCCGTAAATCCCGTAAATCTCATTCGAACAATCTAAGCCTTTTAACTGCGTCCCTAGAATTGAAACGCCTAGAGAAACTGTACAAGTACACTATGACTATTACATCATTCGTTTGAATAATTTGACTTAATTATGAGTTTAGATAGAATCAAGAAAAAGGAGAGCAATTTGTGAACGATTGTTTCGAAGTTTATTTAGGTACCTACCTACTGTGTAATGAGGAAGCATAGCAATATTGAGCTCAAAAAAATGATGCCATGGATAACAAAGCAGCAAGTAGGAAGGAGGCAAGCAACGTGTACTAACCCTGTTGGTATAATTGCACATAGTTCGGCATGTAAATGATATACGTATAGATAGCGGTGCTGCGCGTGATATTAGCCGTTCATTCAATTTACATATTTATAGCATTTGATGTGACCCTAAAGGATTATGCTTTTGATCTAGATATGAGAAGGCCTTGCTCCGTACGCAGCATCCATTTAAATTGCCTCTTTGCAAACTTATTGTTACAATTTGTATGAACGGCGTCGCGTAAGGGTTAATTATTGACGATAAATCGATGTTGTAATGAAGTTGTTAAAGATGTTAATTGTTATTCAAATACATTTAATCAGTACTTGACTGACCTTTTTCAATTCGATTAAAAGGGCATTTTGTTTAATATAGTAACAGAGTAGGTACGAGTACGTTCGAGTATTCCTTTGTTACTTTAGTTTATGTTTCTGATGAGTACCTACTGTATTACTATAGCTACAAGACCAACGAAACAGGTTGAATTCCATGATTTCATGTAACTCGACAAGTTTCATCGGAATCAAATGGCGATGTAAATATGTGCTATGCATATTAGAAAATAATTCAAAGCCTAAAGTTCAATCTTACAGACTAGCTAGAACAAAAATCTGGAGTACTGTATACGTTTTTATTACTAAATTCCAAAAATGATTACAATCAAACAATACAAAATTCTAATCGATTGTCAACGAGATTAACATCTAAGGCGTATTTACAAATGATTATAATATATATATGATGGAGAGGGATTTTTGGAAATAATTCCGGTCCGCATTGGTGATCCCTTATTTCAAATAGCTAATCTACTGTGTTACAAATGTAGTTGTGTTATATACTTGTAATGTAGGCCATTAAATACAATTATAGATCTATTTAAAAAAATGTACCTCGTTGAGTTTCTTGCCGGGTTTTACTCAACAGAGGTTTTTCCGAACCTGTGGTAGATTCTTTGACATTCATCAGTGCTTGATATACCATGAATTTAATAACGGTATTTCGACTATATGACTCTCTATTCATCTTCGGCCTCTGTAGAACACAGGCCTCCTCTCAGAATTATAAAGCTTGGGACATAGTTCCCATGTGGGCCCAGTGCGCATTGGGAACTTAAATAAATGTTATTATTTGAAAAAAAAAACCGAAAAATAAATAAACGCTGAAATAAACGAGTAACATTAGATTTTCCACATTGTTTAAAGTGCATTAGCCGGAAATAACGACAGGGAACGAAAATAAAGGTAGGTACTTACCTACTCCAACACGACATGTAATGTTTGCGCTGACATAAAGCAAATATGAACGGAAATAATGGTCCATCCTGTATAATGAGATCACATCTCCTTTTACACAAGGACGATCAGGATGAGAATATAATAATAAATAAATCTCCTTTTTTTTCCTCTCAATTATTATTGCGGATTCGTGATTTTGGTTATGCTGCAGCAAATCAAAGAGAATGTGATAAATATTTATCGTATAAGGAAAGAAAATTGCTTTGACGTAATTATATACAATTGAGCATTTCGTAAGGCATTCGGCATTTTATAAAATACCGGTTGATACGGTGACCGACGTTTTTAATTACGTTTGCCACTTTCTAAGAATTATACAAATTTGAAAGGTGAAGATAAGGTAATAAATGAAATAAAAACGAATTGCTTTACTTGTAGTCTCGAGTACTTTGCTAATTTTGACAACGACTCGACTACGTCCTTTTCTTAAAGCTAAAAATGTATAATACCTTAATACATCTTAATACTTATCGAGGCTCTGATCACTAGACCTCACAAAAGCTTTCGCCAAGAGCAAAAGGAATCCTGAAAAGTTCTTGCAGCTGGAACTTATCAATTTGATGCAATTGAAAACTGAGCGAAAAGAAATTCAAATGAATCATTGAAAACATTTCTAGGTATTTCTTTTCCTTTAAGATTTTTTATGTGGTTTTTATTAATGAATCAATTTGAAATATAGTTAAATAAATGATTATAAAAAAGCGTAACCTAGTCCTATTTTTGGTAAAGGTTTTACTGTTAAAGTATATTTTATTGGGATTCATTTATTCCAATTGTATTCAGTTTTTTAAACGTCAATGGAGGCTATATCATTGATTACAAAGAAACGCTTTATAGAGATGGTGCTGAACCAAAAACAATTCCACGAGTAACTGAATGAGTCGGACCAAGGCAACATAATTAAAAAAGTTCTACTCCGCACAAAAGTTGTTTAACGCAGAGGTATCATTGGAAAGAGGTCGGGTACGTGGCGACGAGTTTTTTGGAATTACTGTTCTTGTTTCTGATTATGTTTTTTTATGACTGTTGCACTTGAGTTCCCAAGATATGGCGGCCACGGAAACGTCTTTCCGGCGATAAAAAGTTACTGTTTATTGCATCATTATCTGCTTCTTTCATTTTGTGTATTATTTGCGAGATTTTTCTACAGGTAAGTGACAGTTAAAGATAAAGAGATAAAGTTTCTTAAAGTAAATAAGTAATAAAGACAATAGCTCTCCCTCTGAACGCTATCGAGCGTTGTATTTTCATCTTACGTTTAGATTAGAACATAAATGTATTTTTTTTCTACAATATTGACAAACATTAAACTTATGAAAACACGAAAGGAGAATATAAATAAGCAATATTTTGATTTTGTGAGTTTTTACTTATACGCTAAACCGCTAAACCAATAGTGGGTTGTGTTGGTGAGAGGGCTGGGGTTCGAAGTCGCCCCCTTTTTTATGTAGCCAACGTTAAGTGGTTTTGTAACTGAACTGAAGGATTGAAGTCAAACACTGAAGTTTATAAATTGACTTTATTTCACTTGAAAATTATTAGTCTTATGGTTGTTGCACTGAATGTGAATGTTAGTTAACACATTATTTTCTGCACGTCTTATGATAACACTTCTTTAGATAGTTCTTCTGAATGTTATCTGAACACTGAACTATTGATATTGATATTACAGGATATTACTGAATTATTCCCGAATTATTTTAATTAATCTTATCGAGATGCCTTACGCTTCGTTGCGTTGCGGTTCTGAACAAGGGAGAGAGAGCGATAGCGATGACATCTCGCTTCCACTATGTCAGCGTTCAAAAAGCTGCGTTCTGAATACAAATAATTTTAACTAACAGGTTGTATAAAGGCTAATAAGGTGTACTGCCTTTTCGGTGAAATATGTTTCGCCAAATTTCACTTAGCAATCAATCTTTCGCCGAAGTTTCATTCAAATTTTACTTCATCATACTTTTATGTGGCAAATACTTATGTAGCAAATGATTGGCTTAGGCAAATAACAAATTGACAAATTATATTTTGGCCATTTTATATTGCAAAGTTTTACTTCAAAATTTGTGCGAGCAAGCGAAGCGAGCGAGCAAGACGGTTCGGAGCAGAAGCGACTTGGATAGTTTAGGTTCAGAAGGCTAAGGCGGGAGCGAAGCGGAGCCTTAGCCTTCGATTTTAGGTGTTTTTTTTATAGCAGCCAGGATAACTGCCACTAGGAAAGTAGGTTGGATGCCATTCAATATGTTGCTAAGTTAAGGTATGCCAATCAATACATTTGACCAAAACATAAATTACATCTTAAAAAAATACCAGGTAATATTTTGCATAATAGTAATTTATCAAATGATTAGTTTGGAAATGATATCAGTGCGAAATGTTGAGTTGAGAAATAATATTTCGCCTAAATAAAGGTAGGTATCGGATAAATAGCTTGGGAGCTAATAATTTGCTTAATAATTTTCAACCAGGCTAAGAATGAGATGAGATGACGATATTCTGGATATTGAACATTTAATAATCTCAAAACAATTTCCTTAACAGTTAAAGCAGCAATGAGCACAAAAGCAATCTAAGTAGAAATATGTTAGAAAAGTTAAAACGAGCTTCCGAACTTTAGGTAGCTCAGGCAGTTTCCAGTCGGTCCTAAAACCGACAACGCTTAAAAATCTGTGAGGTTGCAAGAGTCTTAAGCCCTAAGTACACATGTAAAACATGTTCGTCCTCGAAATTTTATATTTTATTGAGCAAGCGTATTGCTAATAAAAACAAATAATATCATTTGTTATGTAAGTAGGTATATATTATGCGCATGAACAGTACCCTGTACTGTACCTTCTGATAATGCTCATAATTCTTTGACTCCTTATAAAAACTTTGGCTTAAAAATATTTTTAGGTAGGTACATATATACAAAAATTATTGTAGTTTAACTCAGATTTACGTAAATATTAAATCACTAAGGGCCTGTTTCACCGCTAATTGACACAGTAGATCTCTTTCTCCATAATACAATAACTCTTTATTTTACAGAAAACACAGGTATTACGTGAATGAAGTGTATGAAAATTTGTTAGACAAGTCCTACCCACCTTCTCACATCATCTACTTTGGTCTTTTGTATCAGTATCTGTATTTATTAATCGAATATGAATAGCTATGGACAGCCTTTGCAACAGAAATGATTCGGAACGAGGGTCCTCCCCTTTTTGTCCGAGCCGACGACCTAAATCCCGCATAAAACGCTTTGCATCCGCTCCCCAGCAGCCCGCCGTTTCCACCGCCAAGGGGACGAATATATATCCCGAACCCAAAGGAGATACTTCTCCCGCTTCACTGCCGCTTGAGATTCGGCCGCCGGTCCCGCAGCGCGTATAGTGCGACTGTGATATGACTGAGATGGGTGGCGGCGAAGGTGCGTACACATGTAGAGTCCCACACCAAACACCGCCCCCCCTCCCATATAACACCAACGTCAGGCCATCGGGCCGTTTGCCGTCCGTGCGGCGAAGACCCGGTGGCCAAGAACAGATGGACCGCCAGGCGACCTGAGGGCTCTCTGGACGATATCGTTAATCGAATTGTTATTATTATTGTATTGTAATATTCATTGAAATAAATTGGAATAATGTACTTAGAAAGCGTATTTAGCTGTGTGCGCCTTTATGTTGAACGTTATTACTTAAACGTTTTTTTTATTCGGTATATTACGAAACAATTTTTGTAAAAATAATAATTTTGTCTTATAAATATGTAATTTTATGTAAGTATTGTATGTACTTACAAATGAGATGAAAAACACTGTATTTCATATGGGATGGGCGGTACTGGAATTACAAACATCGACTTATTAAAACCCTCAGTTTTCGACTTCGGGCTTTTAATAGACTCTCGTTCGTAATTCCTTATTTACCGCCATCAAGACACACTATACGATTATGTAGGGTATTCAGGCAACAGGAACCTTAATCACCGCCAAAACGCAACAATATAGAATACAGCAGGGCTACTACGAAAGTCGAAACTCGAAGTTCGTATCGTACCGTCCCTCTCGCTCTCGTATTAATAGTATAAGTGTCAGAGGGACCGCACGACACGAACTTCGAGTTTCGAGTTTCGTAGTAGCCCTGCAGATTGCTGCTACACGCTGGTATTCTATTAGAGTGAACCTTCTTAGAAATAATTTTAAAATATAAAATTCATCGAATGCAATAACAGAAGCGTTGAAATTTTTTAGATAAAGAATTAATTTTGCCATTTTTTTAAAAGAGTTTCTTATGATGACAGTAACATTAAATTGAAATACAGACATCAAGACAGTTTACCTTATCATCAAAGGTGACCAAGTAGTATCAACTTAATTCATGTTCAAAATTGTAGGTAGGTATTCATGATAAGTATTTTATAACACGCAGTAAACGGCACACGACACACGGCAAAAGAAAAATGAAATGCCTGACGACTGACAGCCAATTTCATCAAAAATCTCTATGTTGGTATCCATTGACATGGGAATTTAACCTGAATTTTCTACAAATTTCATGACTGCTCATAGTCTAAAGTCTAAGCCGTTGAGTGTTTACATGCAGGTTGTGCTGTGCATTACGTAAGTAAGTACCTATACATAATGTCATTTAAACATTAAACACAAAGATTAAACATCACATCAATTACACATAATTATTGTGAACTCTTGAATTCTGAAATGTGATTTAAAAATGTAATGGCTAGTGTTTTATACTATACGAATTATATTCAGCAACGTACAAATTCTCTTTTACAGTTTTACCTAGACACTAACAATAGCTCCATTGCACTATTGAAAATACCTCCAATTTATTACACCAGTGCCTTTAGAATAAGGGTGTTGCGGCCGTGAGAGGCGGCCATGAATCGCTGAAAGCTGCGGCCGCCGGTTCCGGTTTTCCGACTAAAGGCGACGCGCAGGGCTCGCGGGATCCGGGCCGCATCGCCCAGTACCGTGCCGGACGCGCGCTGTGCTGCACGTAGTTCGTTTACACGATTTCCCGCACTTTTCACCTTGCGCGTGAATTTTCCGCTGTTTGTATATGCTGTGGCTAACAGCCGGTGTTAGTGTTGGATCAGTGTTGCGAATGGCAATCAAAATGGTATGTCGTTTTTTTATACTTTGTCACTTTTTAGTTTTGATAGTAATTGAATTATTTTTTATGTAAGAAGTCACTTTGCTTTTTTTGACACTGCGTCGTTAAAAAACCACTGTGTGGCTCACTCAATAGGTTTTTTCTTTACTTTGATGTGATTTTCATTTACAGCTGTCAGATTTAATGTTAAATGCTTATCGATTTTTCGTGTCTTAAGAAAACTATATCGTTAGGAAAATATACTAAGCATTATTCAAATACTTACCTATATAAATTATTCGAAGCCTATTGAATTTTGTTTTTCAGCCTAATCAGTTTGATAGGGTATTCCGCAGAATTGCCACGTTTGCAGTAAAATTTTCATTCGTTTTTATCGACAACGGTAGTCAAATATTTTACGAAGTACTCGTATCTTCTGCTGATTACTCCTTTCAGCGTATCAGTTTTAGGAGTAGGCTAGTGTCCTGAAAAATCTAGGCCGTCAGATAGATTATCAGAAAATATTGGACACATATATGTTTTTTTAAGGTTCCGTAGTCAACTAGGAACCCTTACGAGTATAGTTCGCCATGTCTGTACGCGGCTAAGCTCAAAGACCGTCAGTAGGTACCTACTAGAAAGCTGTAATTTGGCATGAATATACATAATACATATCAGTCACGCCGACAGTGGTAAAATAAAAATAAAAATATTTTTTTTAGGGTAGGGTCATGTGTCCACCAATGAAACACATACTTAATTCAAAATCGTGTAAATCTTGTTTTGGCAGATAGACTTTTTACTGTACTTAGGTAATTTTATTGGGTATCGCGTGACATATACAGTATTCTTTAAGAAAGTGTAGTAAGTAAAAAAAATGGAAATTTTTCACTGTGTCCACAGTGGTATACAGAATGAAACACTACATATTTAACAATGAAACGTGAAAACTAATACAATCTGCTTCATAATTTTGGGACGTATTTATGTAATAGGTTAACACAGTTTTAACTGTTTTAATTATTATAAATTTAATCAGTCTTATTAGGTATGACCCATGCGTAAATGTTTCATTGTTGATTACTTAAGGTATTTTATATCAACCTCGAATTTTTGCCTACTAAATTGTGCCACTTTCACACGTGATCTAGTCCACGATAATCTACGAAATACGTTTAACATCCGCAGACTTCTCTTGTCTGGCCTGCGGGTAAACATGTCACTCTCGCATCGGTCTAGTCAGCCACCAAAGACGTTGTGCACAGGCAACATGCCAAAAATCGTCTGGAACATGATGATGATGATGACGTTTAATATTAAAAAAGTATAAAATATATTGAATTTATAACCATAATTTAATGAAAAATTTACAAAAAATGCTTAAAATCCTTACGTTGTGTAAAAAATACTGAAAAGGCTCCGTACACACGTGTTCTTCCACGTGACGCCAATTAAAACTGGGGTACAATGGGGGGTTACGCGATATAGTGCACGATTTGGCAAGGTGGCACTTTAGAAATATCGCAATGTTTCACTGTGTACCTAAGTTTCATTGTTGGACACATGACCCTACCTCCCATAGACGTAAAGTAGAGTGATTTTATTCTTCTCGACACCCTACAGTGTGATGTATCGTTGGATAGGTATTTTAAAACCATTGGGGGGTTGCCAATTGATTTTTTTTCGATTCAGTGATCTGTTTGCGAAATATTCAACTTTAGTGCAAATTTTTCATTAAAATCGAGCGTCCCCCCCGCCCCCTCTCTAAAATCCAAACTGTTAGGTGGAAAAAATTGAAAAAAATCAGGAGGTAGTAAGTATATCAAAGAAAATTATAACGGCTAAGATTGCTTGAGAATTATTAGTAGTTTAAGAGTAAATTTACCAGCCTAATGTATAAAATATACCTACCTAAACTTGGAAGACTCCGTACACAATACGAAATACTTAGAAATAAAATTACTTGATTTTTTGGTAATGGCTACGGAACCCTATCTTGGCGTGTCCGACACGCTCTTGGCCGGTTTTTTTTATTATGAGACGGAGGAAAACGAGCAAGCGGGTCATCAAATGAAATGAAAATGATCACCACTGCACATGCGCACCAACTACTCAAGGATGAATACACATACATAATATACAATAATATGATAAAACGTAACGAGTGGATTATTTGATGTAATTACAGTTAAAATACAGGTCACAATAAAAAATAATCTGACCGTGCCGTGCGTAAAGCTGCAGGGCCAAACGATATTAAACAATAAAAATTAAATCCCTCTACCGTTTTTCGACTGAATCCATTAAAATGTTTTTACTCAACATAGGAATAAAAATTCCATAAAGAGTTGGGAGTCTTCATTCGCGTTTATTTTGATTTGAAGGAAGGAAGAAATAACCAAATCGCGGAATTATGTAGGTTGTAGGTAAGGTCCATAAAATGTCGATGGAAAATAAGCATGGGAATTAGGTACCTGACAGTCAACATTTACCAAAGCACGTAGAAGCTTTGCAATATAAAAAAAAACATTTGGGTGTTACTGATAGTTCATGGTGAGCTTTTAAGTGCTTAGTTATAAGAAAACAGGCCAAATGCGAGTCAGACTCTCCCGCTGTTCATACATATAATTCATATTATAAGGCTCTTCCGTATAAATGTTTACGTATGTCAAAATATTATACGTTTTGATTGGCCGCATAGATCTATAAAAATTCAGCGTTAGTAAAGCCCTGTTTCTTTCTGCAAGAAAAATGTACGAAGTGATGGGTCATTTAAACCGACTAAGTACTTACCTTTTTTTTTGCCCGGGGGAAATCTGCCACCAGATACTCCATCATCACGGGGAGGCGATGAGGTTATGTGGGGTTTTTACCCACTAAAACCTCCGGGATGTTCCTTCCTCGCCGCCCTGCCAGCGACGCAGCGGTACAACGGAATAACCCGCTACATCGCCAGGAGGCGGTTATCCGTTTCCGGATTCATCTTCTAGGGGAGCCATTCTTGAACCCCCCTTTCCCACCAATGGCATGCTAGGAACATTTGGCACGCCATTCTCCTCGAGGACCTTGCACTTCTAAGTACATAAAATGAGAGAATCTCATAAAAGAAAAAAAACGACCTATCAATATAATATTGTTAGCTGCCAGTTGAATATACATAATAATAAACATTACCACCAAGTTTAAAGTTCGTAGGTCAATAGGAAGTTTAAAAAAATCTTTGTACAAAATGTATTTTTGTATAAAATTAAAATCCTAAGGTACTTCCGTAGCTTCTCATTCCTTTGTTTTGTAATATTTTTCGAAACAAAATACAGGTAGGTACAGTTTTTATTTACTCAATGAGCTCTAAATACGATACCTGACTCGAAAGGGTAGGTCAAATTTATTTTCGTGCGAGCCTTCTTATCCTTGATAACTTTCCTTTTAAATTCATTACTATTAAAATATCCTTTAAATATTAGAACACATGAACTGCTACACACACAGTTACACAGTTTGTACATTTGTATGATCCTGTAATTTTTTCCAGTCAGGAATATCGAACGACGAAGCCCATTAAGCGTATTTCACGCCCGTAATTTTTAAAAAGGCACAAAGCCTATCACCGACGAGTCACTCAGCCGTGCTCACCTGGATCACGTTTTATTGCAACTGAAATATAAATGTACTTTCGCACAAATTCTAAGAAAGCTATATTGTGTGTGTATATTGTGATTATGTACGGGGAAACTGTGGACTTACCTACAAAAGTCGTTGTTGAAATGCTCGATTTGTATTGCGTATTGCTTCGTATTAAGTATTAAAACAATCTCATGTCTTAGGTTTCCCGGGAAATACTGAGATATTGCTTTATCGTGACTGACTATGTCGTGATATCACAATATATCATTGAAATCATTATTATTATGAGATACTCGTTCAAAAACGGATAAAAAGTTAATGCGAGTATGTAGGACATTTTCATAAGCATCAAAACATCAAAAAAATCGATTAAAGCACGAAAAAAGTCATCAGCATTTTTAGCAACTTTATAGCTCTATAATAATCCGTGGTGGCCGAGTGGTTTGACCTATGGCCTCTCAAGCAGAGGATCGTGGGTTCAAACCCCGGCTCGCACCTCTGAGTTTTTCGAAATTCATGTGCGATTTCTCATTTGAAATTTACCACGAGCTAATACGGTGAGGGAAAACATCGTGAGGAAACCTGCACAAACCTTGTGAAGCGATTCAATGGTGTGTGTGAAGTTCCAAATCCGCACTAGGCCCGCGTGGGAACTACGGCTCAAGCCTTCTCGTTCTGAGAGGAGGCCGTGCCCTGCAGTGAAACGTATATAGAGGCTGGGATGATATCATATTAATTGTATATATAAAAAAAACAACTTAAAGCTATAACTACAAACTACGGCATAAACATCTAAACTATAAACTAAGCTATAAACTTTCATTACATTAAATTCATCCGCAACATGCTTCGTCATACACAAAAAATAGTATTAGTAGTAAGTAGTAGGAAAATTATATGTATATTTGGAAAAAAAGTCTGTGAGCCTACAGAGCCCTAGCAAGCTTTTAATTTCAAGTTGCCCGTTCTTATTTTTTCTCGCACAGCGTGGGATTCTCACTAAGCTTGCTTGAAATATTGTTTTATTCACTGATGTATCTTTAATTTATCCAACGAAAGTGAAAATGAGACATTGTACTTAATATCCAAAAACTTATTAAGGTTCAATTAAAATCTTGTTTTGAACTGGAAAATTAATCTTACGATCAAAAACAAGGGGTACCGCCTTTGGGTAGCAAAGTTCATTTTAAACTTAAATCTCACTCCTGGCTACAACAAAACGATAAAACTTGGCTCTGAAAATGTTTTCAAATAAAATATATCTCTTTTGTCCCATGAAGGGAGAGTGATATAAGTTTGATAACGGTGTTTGTGTGGCTCGTAGTTTGTCACAAGAAAATATGAGGTGGATTTTAGGGATAATTTGGTTGAGAAATATTAAGAATATTTTTTGTAGTATCTTAGCTGTTATTATCTTAGAATCGGACGGGAGGACGTGTATGCCTAAAAATGCATGTATGTAAAGTTTATGGTATAAAAAAAAGATGGGGCAAAGTTATATTACAAAGTTTTTCATGGAGTACATTATTGTGTCGTTATGATTCCGATATTATGTCACGTGTGAGAATGCGTGAACACCATAACTTAACTCTGGCGTTCCTCCGTGTTCCATATAAGCCCTTATCGCGGGCATAACTCAGCTAATATGAATGTACTGTGTGTGCTTGACGTAACGGGAGGGTACACAGCTACAGCATAGACTTTCAATTCAAGTTATGGTGACGTTTATGTTCTCTGTTTTTCGATTTTGTATTTTACGAAAAAGTCTTTTGTTTTTTCCGAGCGCGATTTATGATAAAGGCACATCATGAGATGAGTAAAGTTTGTGCTGTTATGTAGCTACATTACCTGCGAGTCTTGGAATGGCTTAAATATATTACTTGAAATTTCGTTTTAAATTACGGCTGAGTATGTTACTGAAGAGCAATAACTTCTGCTAATTTATTCTGGCTGACAATTTATTGTATTAAGATTTATTTTTTGTATACATTTGACGATCCTTTTGTGAATTTCTTGCAATTAACTGACATGTGTTTATAATGTATTTTTTCAAAAGGTAATAAATAAATCTAATCTAATCTAACATCAAAATTAAACCGCCGAAAAAACTGAAATGCAAAAAATAATAAAACTCTTTCTTGCTTGCTTTTCAGTTTTTTTCGGCGGTTTAATTTGTTTGTTAAAATGTATTTATTTTATACGTACTTGGGGTAATCTTTCTTTCCACATTTATGTAATGCCAACTTCAAGGTAAGTCCAATAAAAAAAGAATTATCAAAATCGGAATACTCTGTAAAAAGTTATGCCTGGTCATACATTACAATCAGGAACTGAATAAACAATCGTCCCCTGTTTTCCTACCCTTCGACTTGTGGTACACGCTTTCCAATAAAAAAAAATGACAAAATCGGACTACACTGTAAAAAGCTGTGCGTGATCATACATAAAAAAATGTACGCGTCGACTTAAGAACCTCCTCCGTTTTTTTTCGTCGGTTAAAAATAAAGGGTCACCCTCTATCTATACAAAGTTGTGAGGAAATGTCCCGTTATTTGTGCGCCAAGTACATTATCTTCGTGGATATTATATTATTAGGTACATTGAACAATATGTCTTTTTATTGTCATAATACGCCACGGTAGGTACATTATATAAGTACAACTAAAATTACCTTTGATATCTCTATCAAAGATCCTACCGAGCATAAAGCTTTGATGCTCTGATCATTCGTACGCGAGTTTCTTACTGGATAATATTGATTCTAATATTGCGTAAACAGAGTTTGTTAGGTTCTGAACGTTAATTTGCAGAGAAGGAATTGAAAATATCATCCTTTTGACTTGATATGCGCTGTACCTATTTATCAAATGTATTCTACCTTTTCTTAACACACATTATAAGGCATCTGGTAATATTTGAGAATATAATATCAGCTTCGCAATTACAAAATGTCAATAAATCGCGTTATCCCCGGTAATATCCTTTAGGACTCCACAGGGTGCTGTAGCCGAGATAAACCTGATTTGGGAAGTAATTTTATAAATTATGTATTTTCAAGGGTGGTGTCAGCAAAAACAAGAGGGTAAAGGGTTAATTAATAACTGCTCAGCTCTTGCGCTGTTCTCCGCTGCGGAACCCTAGCAGAGGCTTCTCCGAAATTGTGGAGAGGTTAAATTTTTCTCCCCACGTCTCATTTATTTACCACAGAGAAAGAATTTCAAACCGAATACAGAAAGTTTCCCTTATTTTCCCCGGAATAAATCGGCTCTGAATTGATTTTATTAATAGGGTACACGACGACCGACTACCTTCGGTTCCCAGGGGATCGCCGGTGACAGCAATATCAGCCGCACGTATATTAGTTTATGTGTTATGTGCCGTATGGAATTGCGGCGAGGAAGGAAAACGCGAAAATTCTTTTATAGTGATGTATTCTGATTTCCCCTGAGATTCGTAATCCTCTTATTTCGCTGAAATTTAAAATTTATTTTTAAATTCCCAAACACGTTTGCGCTCAGCGAATACAGCGTAGGTATATATACTTGTATTTTAATTACGCCTTACTCTAGTCTCCGTAAGTAAGTTCTGCCTAATTGAAACGGCGACAGCTTAAAGGTTGTGCAAGTAACATTGGGCTTATAATAATAATATAATCTAATCACCAGACAATAATGACAGGAAATATGTCATAAAACTTACTTACATTATTTTTTAACTTAAGGCGCTACCCGAGGTTTTTTTCGATTTTTGAAAAGTTTTGAATCGTATCTCCTACTTTTGCACTACAGATAGAATAATAAGTGAAACGGCTATCTTTTATCTCCATTTTTGTCTAACGGATTTTGAAAAAAAAATGAATATGTAATTTAGTATGATTTTTTTAAACTTTGTCTGAAAAAACACTTATTTCGTATCTCTATAGACGTGAAAGATCTAGTTAACATAATATACGAAATCTATGTATGGGTTCGTCTTTGACGTCTCTAAAAACTGGTCGAGGGTTTTATTTATATTTGAAACTAATTAACACAAAAGTTATGGCCAGAAAACCAGTTTTTTGGCCTAAAATTGTTCAACTTTGATGCCAAATATATCGAAAACAATGAACTTTGAAGTAAATATGGGATACTATATTGCTTAAAGCCGTTGTTGTTAATATAATAAGCTACAAAAATCATTAGAAAACTAAGGAATTCAGATCGAAGGTCATTGGGCCATGGGATCCCCATAACACTTTATAATACGCTCAAAGACTTTAATTCATGAGCCACCATAAAACCATTTCACAGTAAATGTCATAGTACATCGCATTAATTAGCAATGGAAATCGTAATGGCTTTTCTTTTGAAAAGGTTTCATCTTGGCTAATGAATTAAAGTACTTGAGTGTACACACATGGGACTGAGTCGAGGAGGTCTGCTACGAGGAGCTCTACACAAATCTACCATAATCTATCTATCTATGTACATGTTAAAATAGGAGCTCTTAACGCAACGCAACGTATAGGTACTAATTTTATCGGTAATATTTGGTGACCACTTACTAAAATTAGTTTTTACTAAAATTTTAAGTACCTACAGTCAGTGTCAATTACAATGTCTGAATTATAGACTTCTTTTTAAGTATATACGTTTAGTTTTTGGTGTTCACTTAGGTGTTTTTTTTTTGGTTAAAGATCTTAGGTTCCGAAAATTGTTTTGATGATCGTTTCATATTTATAACTGTTTCTGTAAAATAATAGATCCGGCCTATGTAATTCATTATTTGTAGTATTTAAGTATAAGACATAAACTTTCGGTCATATGACCTAACTTATTTCTAGTAGTTATGGAGGTTTCTAAAAGGCAAACAACAACTGCAACACGTCACGTCAGCATTAGATCGCTCTTTTGGAAAGTTAACGCAAATTCCTCGCGACACAAGTTGTGACATATTGTTCATGGTATTTCCTATAACCCTACTGTGTCTAGTTAGAGAAACTTCCTAATGTTGAAATGAAAATAAATGAAAAGGGCCACAATTTCGGCACCTCTCAGCGCATGCCGCCTTGTTGAGATAACGACGGCCTCAAGAGCCTATAAAAATGCTAATGGAATGAAGGTGATGTGCTGTTTCAAAAGAAAAGGGATTGTGCAGAACCGCGTATCGTGAAATCAAGTCTGGGTCAGCTAGGCTTATGAGGCTCTTTAACATTTTAATGGAAAAATAGCGTTTTAGCAGAGTTCTTGGAAAGTCCTGCAAGGCTTCATGTCTGAGTACCGACTGTACCATAAAATTACGTTGATAAAAATGAATGAGACTTCGCCGTACGCCGTACCTAACAATTTATTTGGCATATGAATTCGATTTAGGTAACCAACTGGAAATGCGAGATAAGGCAATTCTCATACGCGTTTGTACGAGCTGACGAGCCTCATTCAACACTTTTATTTTAGCGAAATGAATTTAATAAAGGTTGTCAACTTCGAAATAGCCCGCGAACTTTTTTATTTTCAATAAAAAAAGTTAGCGAACATCTGTCGAGACGAAGTTTATCTGCAGGTTTAAAATTAGTTTCACGTATCGATATTGAACTTCCTGGCTCCAACTAGCTACGAAATTAAGTTGTTGTGACTACGCTTGTTTTTTAGGTGTGAATTAATTTTGTGTGAGTTGTGAATTTTTGTTCACTATCTTTAACCCTTACCTACCTTTTTCCCTTGTTTCTTTCCGTTCAGCCTTATATAATTCAGTCCCTTGCAAATTGGACCTTCTGAACTTTGCTGTCCTAGACTTTTACGGTAGATCTTCTGTAAACTTTATAGTTAATGCGCAGAAAGAGTGACGGGAACATTTAAATGAAAAGATTTATTTGTCAGCCGACATTAAGTAAAGCATTTAGTCATCACAGCTGTGACGACATCCTTTTGCAATACTACGAAGTTTAAATAAGTAATAAGAAACTTTTACTAGGCAATAAAGTACCTTTATACTCGTTGGTCTGTTTTTTGTCTTTATTTATATCCCAAGTCAACCATTGTTTAATTACAATTGTTTATAAACGTTAATTTCGGAAACAATATTTCTACAACTCCTTTGGAATACTTTTGACTACATTTACGGTACAGTGAACAAATAAACTTCCAAATTTAACACTTATTTTGGTGGTCTCCTTGGGAAACCGGTTTCGCGTTTAAAGCCACATGCCGTACTTAGTCCTTACGACACGCCATACAGAATCGCTAGCGGAGGAA
Source organism: Choristoneura fumiferana (assembly GCF_025370935.1). Lineage (NCBI taxonomy): Eukaryota > Metazoa > Arthropoda > Insecta > Lepidoptera > Tortricidae > Choristoneura > Choristoneura fumiferana. Next base: position 9,762,113 of record NC_133494.1, read on the forward strand.
CAAAAGAGCACTTGAACAAAATCGAGTTGCAATTCATAGGCAGGACGTGATTACGTGTTCAGTGCGGCAAATTATGGCATAGCGGCAATTCAGAGATTACCTCGCCATTATTAGCTCAGATTCTGGCATTGTATTTATTTAACTAGTTAAAAAGGTGTTTCCATAAGCCTGAGACAATATAATAAAATATACCTACATTCTGCTTTAATAAAAATATTGCGATTCAAATGCTTATAAAATCATACATAATATAATACTACACGCACGAAGGTTAGCATGTTTAGATGTTACCCACTGTGTGTGTATAATAGATAACAAATAAAAACATGATACCAAAGGATGTATCGTGTTACAAACATTGTGTTTTAAGGGCCCAAATAACTTTGTCAACTACTGGAGCGCAATTTCTATAAGGACAGTTAGGAACAAAGATGGAAAGGAAACGAAATTCCGCGCAAACAGAATAAATACCTTTTAGGAACTTTCGCTAGCAACTTGAGGGAACTTCAAAGAACTTTCCTGGCAGCATGTATAAATAAAATGTACGAAACAAACTGAATCTGTTTTGACGAGATAAATAGATTTTGAGGTCCTTTGAAGTCTTCAAACTCTAACTCCGAACCTGACTTCGCATAAACTCATAATCATTATGCCAATAGCGTCTTACTCGTACGTATAAACATAGCAAGATTATTTCGTCATTAAACGGTAATAACGGATGTACTTGTTTAACGAGAGAATCATAATCTATGTACTATAAAATACCTTTTAAAATCAACGGCAAAGCTCACGCGAGCGGTCTATGAACCGACTCACAGTTTCCATGTACACAGGGATGTGCAACGCATTTTTCCGAAGCGCTCTCTGTGACCGGAAATTCACTCACCATACTGTTTCGCGGAAAAATCCAAGCCATAAAGGTATACAAAACAAAGGGCCGTTGCTGAAGTTCCTCTAAATATAAATTAAAAAAAAGTCCGATATACAAAATCGACGAATACCTATCTGAAGGTAAAAGGTAAAAACTAAGGTTAAACGACAAATTTGAATAAATTTGATATAAAAAGAAAGTGTACCCTTATATATTTATATTTATAGTTTTAAAATATGTCCCCAAAAAATAACAGTTTTGTGACTTTTTATTCATACACTAAGTATGAGCGTGACAAAAGTGACTCATAAAATTCTGTATGGAAAAATGGGGACTTTTTTTTAAAACGATCGGAATCGAGTAGGAAATCTGAGTAGGAAAAAACATATTTATTCCAAAAAAAAGAAAGGGTACAATTTTTTTTGAAAACGCCCATTTATCGCCGTAAGCAAAGCTCGCTGTTTGCTCGTTTGTCGCAGTCTGCAGCTTTTTTGAGATAGAAATAACGCGTTTGGTGCTTCACGTGTTTTTACTACTGCTAGTTAGTTTTTTTAAACATTAATAAACTCTTTATTCAGTTAAAATATAATATCAGATTTGCGGATGTATAAAATGAATTACTTTTGCCTATTCTTGAAGGAATGAACTTCAATAATTACAAGAAAATTGTTTTAATTTCTTACTATTGTATGGTATGTAGATATCTAGGTTTAATAATCAAACAGATTACTGTGCCCGCAATGCTAGATTTGCACATCTTGTCGGAGCAAATTGTTAGAGGAGCAAAGCATTTAATTGCGTCCGCGATCACCGGGGAGCTGTTTAACTAACTGCTCGAGGGACGTCACAACACAATGATCAATCATGCCCCCGAGCAGCGCTTGTCATATTGTGTTACTAAGCCCTCATGAATACAGGGATATTTTCCCTATTATCTTGTGTTGTTATTTTACGAAACTGATTATTTGAAATATACGATATAGCAGTTTGGCGTGGGATGGTGATAATATTTTTATAGATCATATACGTTACAAGGCATAAGAAAAATATATTGTAATCCCAATGGTCTCATCTATCAAGTAATGTAACTGAAGTTCTCATAAGACAAAAAAACTCGTTTTTTTAGTTTCTGTGTGAACACATTTTTCCTGAAGTGTAAATAGTTACCAGTTAAAAATTAATAAAGTTCTGCCAAAAAGCCGAACACTTGAGAAAACTATGACAATTTTAACATCACGATCATCATCATCATCCCAGCCTATATACAATCCATTGCTGGGCACAGGCCCTCCTCTCAGAATGAAAGGGCTTGGGCTGTACTTCTGATGCGGGCCCAGTGCTGATTTTAACAACAAACATAGGTATAGGGCTGTTTTCCGCAACTCGACGTCTAAGTGCGCCTATTTTGCGTGATTAGGCTGAAGGCACTATTCATGCCAGCCTAGCTCCTGAAGGAAGCCTAGCAAACCCTTCACGTTGCCGGCGACTTCCTGCAGTGACCCCTTTGATCCGAGGTGTAGTGCCCTGTAGTTCGCCACACCAGAGCATTCCAGAAGGATGTGAGTGGCTGTCTCTTCTGCCTCCATGCATGCTCTGCTGTAACAACAAACAAAAATATTACGGGGAATACCTACACGTTTTTCAAATGATAGGGGAGTTAACGGATGCGTGATCAGTCATGACTCTTCCCACATAATCTAAAATACTGACAATTTTAAACGACGGATAAACATCAGATATAAAGCTAAAATATAGATATAAGCCTAATCTATTTATTAAACCAAGATACTAAAATGATGTTTCGTGTGTTACCTGTTTTCTACATCTTGTAAATAGCGATGTGCCACTACCAGTAATCACCAAAAAGTTTCGGTAAGTAGGTACCTATCTTATACGTATAAAATAGATACTAACACACATAGGGTTCAAGACATTCTAAAAAAGGTAAAATGCGTCTTATAATGAAAATGCCACCGTTTAGGAGATATTTCGACTTTTTGCAGATGTTGATGTTTAAGCTTAAGTTTGATTCTAAGCAAGACCTGCCTAAAAGCTCAATGCTTATGGAAAGTAGAATATTGAATGCTTGAATTTTATTTTTGTTTCCATAAAATATTATGTTTTATCGATTATTTGCAATTATGTCGAAAACCGAATTCGTGCTATGCTGGTCACATTATTTTTACATTTGACATTTCATACGTTTCATACTGTCACTATAGTATCTCGGTTGAATAAACAGAGTAAGTAAAGTATAGACATATCCTTATAAAACTGAACGTATGGTAACCCTACTCTAGTGGTCTGATCTAAGGAGTTAGGGTTCTTTGATCCGATTGAGAGAGCTTTCTCTCGAGGCTTAGAACTATTTGCAATATTTCGAAATTGAATTTCCAGATGCCAATGAGTTATCTCGTTCGAGATCGATATTACGTAGCACCACACCAACCCGCAATATCTAACTTAGTAAGTTAAAAATCATGTAAATGTAAGTATGAATGTGCCATTTTCAGGTTTAAAACAGTTTATTTGAATATATAATAATTCAATACGAGTACTAGGTACAGGATTCAATGAATATGCATTGAAGATATTAGGTACTGCGAGCGCGGGCGCGTTGTTGAACTAAATATGTACCTACCTAATATAGTGAGAATCACAGTCTCAGGATAATTGAATTAATTTTACTAATCTGAGATGTAGCTTTGAGGTAATCTTCTATTTGCTCAATGTAATCTAACCATACATAATGTCATATCATGTGTAGGTACAGTAATTTATCAAGCCCTCCTGTATAGTTTCGTATCTCAAAATTACTGATATCACATTGGTTTGTAAAACAAAGCTCTTAACGCTTTACGACATCCTAAAAGGCAAATGCAAAAAGGGAGTAATAAATTAATAACGATTGCACTTTCTGCGCTACTCGGCACCCACACATGCATGATAGCTACGTTTGTAAGACTGGAGCGTTGAGCGAGGAAACTGCTAGCTCTTCGGTCTCCTGTGGTATCTCTGAGTCTCTTTGATAAATCTTTGAAGAGACTCAGAGCGCCAGGGCCCCACGGACCAAAGGTCTCGACGCCGAAAGGTACAAAATTATATTCGTCACCGAGACCAATAATTAGATCGATCTAATAAACAATAGTTAGATTTATCCGGTAATCCGGTAAATATGATGGTAGCTTTTTTTCAGAAATAAAAATTAAAAATAATTGCTTAGTTGAGTCTGCATGATAAGTGGTAGTGAAGGTTGGTTCCTGCATGAAAACAAGTATTGTTTTGTAAAATCCTTTACTAGGCATACATAAAAACACAAGAAATTAACAGAAAACAACATGTATTTGTCGTACAGACGTAGCTATCATACCCGTAACAAAGGGAATGAGGTGAAATTAACTTGTTTATTAAAATAATTATAAAATTGACCCACTTGTGTTAGTAAACGTTTGCACTTTGCGTCACACATTCAATTAATTGCAGACATGTCTAAAACTACAATCAAAAGTTTAATAATAAACTAAAATGAAGATGATGATGATGATGAAGAAAATGCTCTCAAAAACTTGGTAAAACGTAGGTAGGTAGCCCTATACCTTGGCTTATCGGTGATACTTGGTTATTCAGTGGTACCTACTGCATTGTAACTTATAACCTTACGCTGAGCTCACAATGGTAAAATGCAAGCAATTAAATTGCTACAAACCCGATTCCAAACATCAAAACTGACACCTGCAATCGATTTTATACTATTTTCACAAATTGAGGTCTGTGTAAGACTGTAATGTAATATCATGGAATTACCAAGAATCACTGAAAAACTAAAGTTAGCCCTTACTATTCGTTTTAGTGTAAGACTTGGCTTCACTTTGCAGTTCTTTTTCAACGTTGCCTTTATGTCGCATAATAAATCCCTTTGACGGAGTACGATCTGCCAAAAGAGGCAACATGTCACAGCAAAGAGACATAGTAATGGCTTCCGGAGGCCAGCTTCAGAAAATATCAGCAGTGCACCTCGTGAATGGAGTCGTAATCGTACCCTCGCCGCTAAACCCTATTAACATATAAATAGCTCGTGTTAAGACGTACAGGGTTTCATTCACAGTTTTTGGGTCGCATTAAAACGAGGATGTTATTAGAGCAGCAATTTGCCATCCACCTATCTATCGTTGTGTAAATTTAATTGTGAATGTTTTTGATTTTGATAGTCACCATAGATATGTGAATAATTTCCAACATACCTATATCCCTGCAAAGTAAAGTTTGGATCAATCAGTTAGGTAAGTAGTTCGTAGTTTCGTAGTTCTAGTTATGAGAGAGTAATTATTATATTACTTATCAACACACGATGTTGTTATGATTTACCAGGATTTACCTCATATTTTATGCTTATGATAATATTTAAAAATAAAACACAAAGATTAGACACCGGACCACCGGATCATGAACAGCCAAAGCATAAAATAGGTTATAATTATGTATTGTGAAGTACTGTCTTATGATATCATAATATGTATACTCAGCGGCACAAAATTTGGCCCACTCTTCATACAAATTTACCTAATTCTGCATACATTTGAGGGCCGGATTTTTTGCCGCTCAGTATATCATATCATAATGAAGTAAGTCAGAGCGGAGTGTGACAGTAAACTCATTATCCCAAAATTTCACTTGCCTACTGCTCAAAATAGATCCCCTTTATGTTGATTGGCATCTATATCAGTGAAATTGAGCGCTGCTAAAACTGATCGCCATTGTAATTCCTTATGAGGTATCAAATTCCCTATAATAGATAAATAGCTTCGATAACAGCCGAGTGGAAATGAAACACCATTCGATCCCCGATATACTTATATAGATTTTCGTTCCGCAAAAGAGCGAAGTTACCTATCGGTAGCGATAGGTATAATAAACATTTCGTACGGCTCATTTGAACTTTATTAAGTGGAAATACAGCGAGCGCGACGGCGTATCGGCCGACATCGCGCTTCAGATTATTTGCGATTCCATTGCGTATCTTGCCTGGATCGATGCCTTCTAATAATATGGTTAACTTATAAATGATTGCACGATTTTTTCGATGATTTTTGCTGCACACAGACAGCGTTTAAAAGAGAACAAGCAATGGTAAACCAACGTCATCCTTTTACAGATATATCTCAAGACATTGTCGATCGTATCTTGTATCCCGTCCCCTAGGCAGAGCACGCAGAAAAGATTAAGGTGAAACGTTACCAAATAACATTGATAGAAAATTGGAAATCCTCTGAGCCCAAAGAGTTTGTTGGCGAGCGACATCCTTGTTCGGTGCCTGAAAGTAATAATGTGTTCTGTGTGGAAAGTTGGGCGCGGGGAAAGAGACATAAGTGTAGTGACATTTACAGCGCCGCAGCCCCGAGCGGGATGCAACAGGCTTATAGGTCGATCTCGCAGGAGGGAGTTTGCACCTCAACTTACCGCTTGTCTTGGAGGAATACCTACCAAGTGTAATATCACGATGTTGATCTTCAACTTAGGTACTTATTTTGGGGAAACTTTCTGAATTCAGAAAAGGACAGGTAGTTATAAATCTTCCTTTTTAGTGTTCCGTCCATCAAAAGGAAAAAACAGAGCCCCTATAGGATCATTTTGCTGTCAGTCTGTCTGTCTGTCTGTTTATCTAGACCGATTTTCTTAGGAACGTGTCACGAGGTATCAAACCGACATTAATATCAAATACACCCCTTGTCTGCTACCCCTTGAAGCAGTGATAAAATCAATCTTCTAATAGTATGTATGTATGTATGTAAACTCTTTATTGTACAAAATAAGTAAACAAATACAATTGTCAAACAATGAGATATATGTACAAAGGCGAACTTATCCCTTTAAGGGATTTCTACCAGTCAACCTTTGAGTGGATGAGAGAAGCATTCAGTCAGGGACAGACAAAAAGTGAGTTTAAAAATTAAAATATATAGTGGAAGCTACAATACAATATTTTAAATAATATAATATAATACACATATAACATACAGTAGTAATTTCGTAAAAAAGTATAATACACAATATAATATACAATACGGTATTTTACTATTTTGTATATGTTTTATAAATTAAAACTACACAATGCCTGTTATCGAATAGAAAAACATTTTTTAAGCACCTTTACAAATAACAAAGTTACAAAGGTTTAAAATTCAAGATTAGACAGAGAAAGACATACTGTCATGTGACGTCACACGCCAGTACCGCCATAATTGTTGCATAGAGAAAAGCGTTTGAGAAAGAGACAGGTATAAAGATTTTTCAAAAAATCACTTTAAATCCAATTTTCAACCGATTTAAATTTTCTCTTCGCTAAACACTATCTGAATATCTATATTTTCATAATAATATTAAGATCAAAATCAGGAGTTGTCATATACCGTATTATAATACACAGATCTATAAAAGAATCCTAACATAAAAATACTACTATATACAAAAATATGCATATGCAAACAAAATATGAATAATACGTAACAATATAATAAGCAGAGAAAATATAATAATAACCATAATTAATGTTTTCAACATTTAATAAGGAGAATAATCAACACAATTGAAAGATACATTAATTAAAAAAGGTGTTCCCCCGGTGTTACTTACGGTTTTCATATTCATATTCATATTCATTTATTCGCTTACAATGGTATTTCTTTCCTCAAAATTTGGTATGTAAGTAGCACAACCAACAATAAAAAACTGAAAATCTCATTTTTTACATGTCTGTCTATCAATGTCATCTAAAATTACTGTGAAGGTACATTTTACTAAAAAGAGGGGCTCTGCTAATACTGGATATTCACAGATACCTAAAAATGTATACGGAACTCTCGGTGCGCGAATCCGACTCGCACTTGTCCGGTTAATATCACAAAGCTAGTTGTAGAGTAGGTTGTTCACTCACGTCAAATAGCCGTATTAGTCTGCTGGTCGGTACCTAACTCAAGCCTTAACAGCGATGAAAATGCAATTTGCCGAGGTGGTGTGTGTACCGGTGTTGTAGCTAGCGCAGTGATGGTGATAGACGGCGTGATATTGGGACGGCTTTGACCAATTCCAGCCGACGTCGACACAACGCAGTAACTCTGGCACTATGTGTATGGTCACGTATGGTACAGCATTTGATGGAGGACAGTCTATTCATATCCTCAGAAGCGCTAGTAGTATGTTGCATTACAAATATTTTGATAAATTTTTGCTAGTAAGTTTGTATTTGTCAATTTATGCGTCTCTAGGGTGAGAGCCTGAGATCTGAGATACAGCTACCCACCTAGTTCATTGACCTTGTTCATTCAGTCTCTTACAAATAATTCTTCATATTTGAAAGTTTTGAAAACTAATTCTACGAAAAGATATCTAATGCAATGCTTAGTGAGTTGGCAAATAAATACATTTTTATTTATTATTTTCTTTTAGTTAATGTAATTTTTTGGTGATTTAGTTTTGATACAACTGTGTACGTAAACGTAACGTGACGTCAACGTAACATAGGTCTGTACTTACTTATTGCTCATTTTCAATCTTCGTGCACAATGTAGGTCCCGGGCAAGAGTTCTAGGGTATGTGAATCAAAATTACTACCCTATTTCTACCTTATAAAAGCTGGTGAACCACGTCTAGGTCTTAAGTACAGTCAATTGCAAAAATAAGTATATATTCGAACCACTCAAAAATATTGTTACTACGGCCCTATTGCGTCGGAATAAGAGTCTGTGCTACATATTTTTGAAACTTTGAATAAGTACATATTTTTACACTTGACTGTAATACGTCTGTTAAAAAAAGTTAGAACTCAGGAGGTTAAATAAATTTAGGATGCTCTCTATCTCGGTAGGCTACATACCAAATACGCACTTAATTACTTGGTTATCGAAATGTTATTCCACATCGCATGCATTACATAAATCGATGCATACACTCGCTCCCATAAATCAAAGGATTTACTACCTAGCCACAATAAACGCTGATTTTGTAAAGCAATTAGGTTGGAAATATAATTCAGTTGTCGGCTACAAATCTATTCTTCTGCGGTAAATATTATTACCGGCCTAGATACGTTTGAGAAGCAGGTCGAGGCGGGGGCGAATTGCGCCGAAATTACTGAATATATACTCTACTCCACGTAGGGACTACTTTATAGTCATTCGCTGTGAGACGTGATAAAATTGCGATTATATCACCGTAGAGATTGGAACTGTGCCCGTTGCTCCCAGGATAAAACATATACCTACACGCTTTGGCCTGAAGCTATCTTCTCAATAAATTGTTACTGTGAATGGTTCTACGCGAGCACTTGTCTCTGTCAGCGGGAAACATCACAACCATTTGTAAACACGATTGTTCGTGCTTCATCATTATAAATACTCCCCATTAATGCTTGTTTACACGAAGATTTACATTTTCTTCTGATCTTATCATTATTATGTTTGTTTTATTTAGATTCAACATCCAAAAGTTTATTTCAATAAAATATCTACATAGTTTTTTATTTCTTATTTATAAATCATTTTCTGAAAAACAACTGACTTTTGAAAGACACTAAAAATTAATTTTAAAAATTCGGCCAAGTGTGACTCACGTACCGAGGATTCCGTACACCTCCGAACTAGTGGCAGTTCTGTGCTACGCATATGACCGAAAAATTAAGTTGGTTGTAATAGGAAAATGAGATAATATGCGAACCTATTAATAAACACTATCACCAAATTCCCAGCTCATGATTGATCATAGGTTAATGGGAAGTCAAAAAATTCTTCGGTACAAAATTACAATTAAGTAGTGGAGTGGTTCCCATCTAATCTGTTCACACTGCGTACGACTAGTAAAAGAAATCCCAGTAGTTCGCAGTGTAAACAAACGGATGCGGACAACTGGGAATAGCCTAGTGTACCATCTATGAAGAAAATAAATTTCAAGAGCGAGAAGTTAGAAATGTGTAAGTATTTAAAATAATATAGTAATGTTAATATATATCTGAGTGTAGCAGAAAATAAAAATGAAACATTATTTAAATCATTAAATCTTTGATGTCAGAGGATAGGAAAATTTCTACTTCTCCATTGGGATAGAGGAGCGTTAGTGCTAATTGAAATTCTAAAAGTGGCCGTGGTTTTAGGAATCTCCAATAACTGTCTTTCCAACCTCACATTTAGAGGCCTTTGAATTTGGCTTTTTGCCAACATGTTCCTTGTGATTAGATAAAATAAATCTGTCTTGATGAAATAATTTAGTTTACCAAAAACACAGCTTAAGAAAAGGGAAATTTGTATTGTCTTTAATTATTAAGGATGTGAGCTAACAAAACTTGCTTATCACGCCTGACAGGTCAGCTGAATGGCCGTTATTATTTCGAATCAGGACGAATTGTATTTTCGAGGAACATGCGGAATTTGACATCATCACATCGGATAACATTTCGGATATTTAATAAATAGCCTATCGTTATTTTCACACTTTCTTCGATAGTACATCCAAAACAATATTCATTTCTTTATCTTTTGCTAATAGATGACGTGATGTTATTATTGCGTAAATATACCGTAAATTAGCTCTCACATAAATCATTTAATTGGTACCTACTTATTTAATTTATATGCAAAATAAGTACGTTTTATAGTAGATTGCTCAACAAGGGACTAAAACAAGCCATAATGGCACGAGATGTTTAGCCACCCGAGCAGAGCGAAGTTCTGTATAGTTCGAGTGGCATTATGGATGTTTAGTCTCGCGTTAAATACTCTACTTTTCACTTTGAATGCGAGGGAAAAAAACAATGTTTTGTTCAAAATTGCAATATTACTTACAAAAACGTACGCTTGGCTTAATGGACAGGCTATCTGTTCAAAATTCAAATAGCAAATAATGTTTGTTGCGTGGTTTTTCTTTTCTATTATTGTTTATGAAGTGACGCTTTAAAAGATTGCATATATTTAGCCAACAATTTCAAAATTTAAAACTATTTTAAAACTAATTGGACTATGCATAATAAAATGAATTAATCCTTAATATAATTAAATAGATTCATATTCTTAATCATTCATTGTGTTTCACGAAATTAAATCGTGTTTTTTTAAAAAAAATTGCACAGTTGTCATTTTGGGGTTATTTCCATGACTAAAAGTTCTCCATTCACAAACACCGTGTTGGCTGTTTAGGGGTTTACATTCCAACGTAAATTAAAAAAAAATACTTAAAGAATAAAAAGGAGTTTTAGTCCCGATATGCATAGACTTAAGTAACATTTTAAGAGCATGAGTATGATGATGAGCATTCTTGCTCGCTAATCCTGCCGTGAAGCAGCAGTGCTTGCACTTGTTGTGTTTCGGCTTGGAGAGTAAGATAGCCGGTGAAATTACTGGCACTTGAGGTATCCCATCTTAGGCCTCTAGGTTGGCAACGCATCTGCACTACCCCTGGCGTTGCAGATGTTTATGGGCGGTGGTGATCTCTTACCATCAGGAGACCCACATGCTCGTTTGCCATCCAGTCGAATAAAAAAAAAAGAGGTGTTTTTTTGTAAATATACATTTGATAGCAAAATTAATCCCAATAAATATATGCTGTACCTAATGAAGTGCAGTCTCGATTGAGACGAATTTCTTTAAAAAAATAATGAAGTATCTTGTATCATTAAATTCAATTCTTGTATATTTATTTAGTATGTGGGACGAGTATGTGGGAGTTTTCGAGGGCGAACAACAATTATCAGCGTCAAAGTTCGACTGTTTGTATGTAAACCAGACTAGACACTTGTTTTTTATTTTTCTCTTTATTTATATATTCATCAAGTCTCGTTTTACTTTTAAATCTTATTTTATTTACCTAAATAAGTATCTTCTACAAAAAACACGACTTAACCGACCAAATGCCGCCCAGACTAAACACAGTGCATTATGCTCCATTAGGCAATGATATTACATATCCTTAGGCTAACACTAGACTGTATACTAAAGCGCTTCAAGATACCAGGATCCATGACCCCCCAGGAGTTATGAAAAAAAAAGTTATTATGGGAACTACCTATAAAATTTATTTGTTACCTTAAAAGAATTATTAATTATTAACAGTAGAGTACTAATCGTCGTCATCGTCTTGATAATTATGAAGATATTTTTTTTTCTACGTTCTGTACCAAACGCACGAAATTCGTCCGTGATTTATTTTCATTTCTGGACAGCAGTTAGTCCAAACCTTGTCAATCTCCTTTGGCTAAAATCTGCCCTGTTGTGAGATTCTCTATCTAGTCTGTAGGTAAATAATGAGTATCGTAGGCTACCTACATCATGTTTCCCCAACGGATCAACATATAACATAGCATAATAGCGCCCATTATCATAGACGCGGCTGAGTACACTCAGTATGATAAGGCAAACGTAATTGACTGCAGTGTGCCGGAAGTTGGGAACATGCAGTCTTGCACCTGACGACATCGGTTAAAGCTTAACTTCGCCGAGATTTAATGGAATCTTCCTGTCCATGTTTGATTAAAGTAAAACTTCACGGTGTTAACAAGATTTAAACATACAGGGTGGGCCCTTTAACAGGAGCAAATAATTAAAACATAGATCGTACTCGTCAAACAGAAAGACATTAGTTCAGCGACTTTTAAAAATAAACGAGTCTTTAGATTTTCCCTTTTTCATTTAATCCTGAAGGCGTATTGCCTAACGTTTCTATCGCTCGCAATCGCAACCAAATGACAGTTTTTGTTGCGAAATCTGTCATTTGATTGCGATCGCGAGCGCCGTAACGCTAGGCAATACTGCCTCAGGAGCCCAATTGACGTCGCCTGTCACGCTACAAACATCAAAAATGTTGCTTTACATTGCTTCTTGGAATACACTTTATAGTGTAATAGATAACAAAATAAAAAAACTAATTATTTTTAAAAGTCGCTGTAGGTATTATTTAGTTCAGTTTGACTAGTAGGTACGATATATGTTTTACAATACAATACAATACAATCACTCTTTATACTACACCAGATAAAGTAAGCGATACAGAAAACAATAAATATATACTATATATTTTTTTTAAATAATAATTACCGAAATAACTAATGGTGGCGCCTTTTCATCGATCATTCCGTTTCCTAATTGTTTCACGAAAGAATGTGAATTAACATCTAAAACGTGACCATTGCGCAAAATTTTACTTTTGGTGATGTGTATTGGCTTATATTACGTTAGCATTTTATTTTATTTTATTTTCAACCTTAATTTCGCCTGACATATCATAAAATGTCTTCACAAATTGATTGTTAACTAACGTGTTTTAACTTATTTCTGCTCGAATATGCCATGAGCGGAATAACTGTTTATTTAGGTAGCCCCACACATCGGCCTCACATCGGCCTCACATGTAAACTTGTTTCTTAGAAACTTATCTCAGTCTGGTATTGTACAAAACAAATAATTTCAACAAGGGTCAATAATATAAATCCGAAGAATCAAACTTAACTTAACCATAGATATACAATGTTAAATAACGAAATAGTATTTGTATTCTGTTTCCCTACCAGGGAAAAGCCGGTGTATTTGAGGACTTAGCGAGGTTACAAAGCAAACATTTAATCAAATTACTGGAACGCGAGACAACTTATGGTGTACCACCAGAATTGTATTAGCTCCGACGTCAAAGGGGGCTTTAAGTAGTTACCCAATTCCTGTTGGCACAAAAGAATATTTGGTAATCTACTTACGCGTGCACCTACCTAAATATACTAGCTACACATGCACATATATGAGGATGAAGCAAAAATGTAAACCCCTTTTAATTAGGACATTAGGACTCCTAATCGAGGTGTGGCCCATTCATTCATAACGGATAAAATCTAATTTTACCTTGCAAGAGCTCGGCTACTGTCGCATTTACGAGAATCGTATTTGTTATTGTTACTATGTAGAGAGTTGGGCGTAACATTATCCTAAAGGTTGTTTCTCCGAATGAGTAAACGATGCATCAAGACATACCAACAAATGTACGCAGTAGATGCCGATAAAGAAATTAATGTGTGCCAAAAGCACTCAACACACACACTTATTTTCTATGGTGTCCATTAGCCTTGCTGAAAGCTTGTCGCAAATTTGATACATCATATTTAGAACAGAAAACACATAATACGTACCTATAACTAATTACTTACTATTAGAACACGTGCAGAATGGGCCCTCGTCTCCTCTGAAACGTAAAACCCACTGTAGTACATCGGCGCGTGGCATTCGTTCCGCTAAATGACATATCATATACTCGTAGCCGTGTGTCATCTCCAGATAAATACTCGCACGGAGCGAGACCGGCATGCCAGATAACAGTGAAATATTATTTAGATGTGTGTCAGGCAGTGTTTGCAAAGAGCGAACGAAACTTGGCCCAAATAACGCCCCAGGATAACACACAAAGGTATAGGTACGCACTTTTTATTGACAGAGAAAACTTTTTACTCGCGTCTCTTTTTCAACTAGCTTCCCACCTTTCGTTTTCTTTGAAAATAAATCATAACTTTCGCGCGTTTCAACTGCCATATTGTTATATCCTTCAAGGCAAATGATTGTGAATATTGTTATAAGGCTAGGAAAATTTGTTCTTATAAAGTCCATGTTGTGAAAAAGAGAATGAATCATTCTGGCTGAGTGCATTGCAGAGACGTGACCGTCGGGCTTTTATTGTGATTTGGCGTAGTGTTTTCCATTGCAGCTTGCGTTTTATGATACACTCGTAGCTCAGCAGTTGCTGCATTCCGTTGCATATACGTAATTGCGCATGCTATAAACTTATAAAATAGGGGTATAAACGCGATGCTCTTTGCACCTTGCATTGCATTGCATTGCCTTTCATTTCGAGAGCCTAGTTTAATTATTATTTCTAATAGAAAATATTGACCCGTTTTTTGCTGTTTTATTTATTACTTTATTTATAGTTCTTTTAGCAAAAGGGACCATTGATATAACATAAATCGACGTCACAACACCTAACGCGTACACCTGAATTATGCGGTTGTTCTCGGAGCATACTCGTACGCATCGTACCGAACTCGCAGCCGCTGACCTGAATACGCATCCCAGTCATTGAATGACGAAATAGGACAATGTCACGAAACACATTAGACTGTTAGCACCCTTCTAATAACCACGCATTTCCAACAAGAACAAGCCACATTAATTGAAACTTATGTAAGAATGTAATAATGTTCTGTAATTTTAGTGAAATTGATTGTAGACGTGATAAGTGAGTAAGTGTTAATATTAAGCATAAGGCTGGGTTTCCACCAGAAATGTGCAAGAAAGAAAGAAAGAAAATAAATTGTGACTAAGAATAATTACATAAAAGAAAGACAAAGAAAACAGTGTAGGTTTAGGTTACTGTTCACGAAACGGGCCCACCTCAGCATAAATCAAGAGCTGGCGCTGGTCTTCCGATGGGACCGTGAGGCCGTCATTGCACGCTGCACGTGCGACCGGACCGTGTCTAATTGTGAACGCGACTGTTTATGGTCAGCGCTACCAACACAAGCATGATATTGACATTGATAATTGACACGGTCAACATCACGAGCAGCAAGCAAGACGACATGCAAGGATATACTTATTGCGAGAGATGCGTTTGTCATGAACCAATAGAAACGCTTCATTTACCTATCCTCGCCCATGCAACTGAGCTGTTTCCACTAGAGCAGTGCTATGCGAGGATAGGTACTTAAATGAAGGGTTTCTATTGATTCATGACAAACACAATGCTCACAACGCATCGTCGCACATCTCTCCTGGAAACGCAGCACTGTGCTGAAAAGTTAACAAAATCTACCCTGTCTTAATTGTTTTGCACCTTACCTTACGACCTTACCTAATTGTGTCTTAAGGGCGGTAAAGAAGGAATTGCGAACGAGAGTCTATTAGAAGCCCGAAGTCGAAGACTGAGGGCTTTAATGAGTCGATGTTCGTAATTCTAGTACCGCCCGTGCGACATACAATGTTTTTCATCACATTTGCGAGTAAAATTTTATATTTGTAAAAGAAAAAATATAATTCTTCCAAATATTGGCGATACCTTAGGCTGCGCTCTTGGCCCTAATTCCCTCCCCTCCCGCAGCTTGCGCCTGACGTGCGTGTGCGTGTGGGCCTGCAGCAGCGCCATGCACGTGTAACAGCAGCGCGTGCAGCACCATCAGTAGGGGTACACTCATTTACCGACCTTGGGCTTCATGACAAGAACATTTGTACGCGCGATGACTCATTTACCGACCACGGGTTTCATGACAAGCACATTCCGCCATTTCGAAACATTTGCCGCCACATTAAATAATCCGATCTTACTATTTAAATATTTTAGTTTGTCATATTTGTATTTATGCATATTTTATATCCGCGTTCATTATGTTTCGTTACTATCAAACAATAATAACATAATGGCCCCGACGAAACGGCAATCAAACAATAATCGATGATTGCGTCAAATTCTTAATCACGGATACTAAAACATCAAAAGCGGAAAAAACTTTAGAGTGGGCTTCAACAACCATTTTTATTTCGGTTCAATGAACTAAGTCAATTCCTTTTTATACGACTGAAACACTTAATTGACATTAAGGTACCTCGCATTAAGTTAAGCAGCCAAAGTTACGTACTTTTAAGCCACCAAATGGTTTTGGTACTTAACTTTCTACTATAACACCGTTGAATTAAATTATAATTAAGTAAAACAAGAAATTGTCGAAGTTTTAACGAACAACACAGCCGAAATGATTAACATAACTCAGAACAGTTATTAACAAAAGTGATTTGTTCAGTTAGGGACATTTATTGCAGACATTTCACTAGACTTGGTTCAACTCAATTCGCAAATAGATTGTTTAACACTTTCGCGATTTCGGTACTCAGTATTAAATATAATGTTGTATAAGACATAGATAGATAGTCCCTGAGAAAAGCCGCGGGACAGATAGACAGACAGACAGACATGGCGAAACTACAAGGGTTCCGTTTTTAACCCTAATTAAGTACACTTAAAATGTACCAATAAGCTTTTGTAAAGTTTCCAATCCGCAATGGACCCGCGTGGGCACTAATAGCCCGAGCTTTCTTATTCTAAGAAGAAGCTTGTGCCCAGCAGTTTGATATATAGGAAAATGACGATGAACATCATAAGGCAACGAAATCATTATTGTATCAATTGAAAACATAGTTTTACTTGTGTGTTAATTTTGCCTAGGTTTGCGGCGGGCTTTATAGTTAAGTAGTGGTTTATGCGTCTTTGTCAACTGTCTGGGCAATATTACAATGTATTAATATTATAATATAAATAAAGTCAAGATATAAGTGTTTACTTTTTCTTTAATGAAGTAATGCAATTGAGTTACGTTCACATGCTAAATAATATTGTTTTGTTATACAACTCAGTGAGGTGGGTCATGCGTAGGATCTCTCGCTTTGTAGTCTGAAGGGGCGTGGCTGTCAAACTGTTGACATTTGAATACGACAGCATATTCAGTAGATAGAATGCATCTCAGCTGAGTGCAGCTCGAGCTCGAAGTACCTTTAGCGTATTCTCGAGAGTTCTAATTGAAACCACAATGTCCAATTACTTGTCTCTACATTTTCATTATGTGTCGCTGGTAAATGGCCAAAACAGAGATTTTAACAAATCTCCAAGGGATATCGCTGGTGGCATATATGCTGGAGTCGAGATTCCTATCATATCACTGCACGTGTCTAGTGAAATAAACAACGCGTCGTTTCGTCAACTCACTGACGTGTTTCAGGGATTTTATCAAATCTCTAAACAAATCTGGTCAAATGAAAAAAATAAGTTGACTTTTTTGGCGGATTTCGTCGTTGTAACAGATACAGGGATTTGATCAAATGGCTGTTTTTTCTAGGCAAATGATAAAATGGATTCGTCATTTTAACATCCTGCGTAATTTTGTCATGCCTTTGCTATGCCTGTTTTGGCCATTTCTCTGCAACATATATTTTTTTTTATTCGACTGGATGGCAAACGAGCAAGTGGGTCTCCTGATGATAAGAGATCACCACCGCCCATAAACACCTGCAACACCAGGGGTATTGCAGATGCGTTGCCAACCTAGAGGCCTAAGATGGGATACCTCAAGTGCCAGTAATTTCACCGGCTGTCTTACTCTCCACGCCGAAACACAACAGATCATATTCATATACTGATCATATTATTATAGTAGTACTTAATACCGACCACGAGTCTGATCAATTAGGTAGATTTAAAATAGTTGCAAATTCCAAAAATAACCTAATAACGGGTTAATAAATAAATAAACCCGTTTAAATGTATTGTAATGTGAATTATATGCTACATTTCATGCTGTTTTATAACTCGAAATAGGTTTAATAACGTGAAAGAAGCCAGAGGTATTTTAACGCAAGTGCAAACCTAGGTTTAAATCTTTTGCCTCTAGTCCCCAGAAGCGCGGTGTGAGTAAGTAGTTAGTCCGAATCTAATGGCTCGTGGCTCGTAAGAGTTGTGATTTATGCGTATTACTCAAGTCATTAATAAGGACTGTCCAGGCCTGTCCAGGCAAAGCCGTTATTTATTGTTTATTAGTCTGAATTATACACTCTACGAGACTCTATATTACTAAGGAGAGCTACTATACCGTCTACAATTACGAGTACTTTGCTTCGCTAAAGTTAGTATTTTCTACTAAAAGAGAAGCCTTTAAAGAGCTGCTCGGTGCGCGATAGCTTATTTAAAATTTCAAGTCTATGAATATTTTGAAGCAACTTTGAAAATCCGCCCTGTCACTCTTTTTTTTTAATCGACTTCAAAACAGAGAAGGTTATCAATTCGGTCGTTTTTTTATACATAATTTACAAGCTCGCAACTCCGTCATTTATATGAACAGATTTGATTTTTTTTTTGTAATGGTAATGCATAGGTACTTCTAAATAGGTCCTATTGTCACCAAGTCCGGATCTAATCAGTGGATCGAAAGGATATCTAACTCTTTAGGTTTTTTTTTTAATACACTAAAAAGGGAGAAAAAAATATATAACAAAAAAATTAACAGACTCAAAATAACATACGAATATTTTCTACGAGTTTGTAGGTAGTCGGCGCTTCAGCATGAATCAGCAGGAGTGGACTTATTGTCGTCTACAATTACTGCTGCTGAGTCTCAACACCGACTTCAAACTGGTAGAAAAAAAACACGGTGTTTCGAAGACAGTTCAATTGTTGTACGTTTTTTCTTCATAATCGAACGTTGTAAAGTTTTTTAGTAATATGTTCAGTTGTAACCATTCATAATTTTAAATGATCTATGTTCAATAGTAATTCGTCAACCACGTGGACTAATTATAATGGTGGTGACAACTGTATTACTAATATTAGTGTATCTTCATGTGATAATGGCGCGGAGACATTTAATATTACTTGAAGCAAATTTTAGTTGTGAGTAGTTTCTACATAGTCACAGTTATGATAACATTAACACTAAAGTTGTCGGCGAAAGTGGTGATAGATAGATAGATAGATAGATAGACGAGGTTATTAGGTGTTAAGAGCTTTGGCACCCCACTTTCAACTTCGGCGCCCTTTCACCTTTGGCGCCCCAAGCCACGTGAACCCTATTCGCTACTTATAAGATGGGATTAATATTACAATAGAAACTTCCAGAATTGGCGCGAGTGCCAACAGATTAGATAGCTGCACATTAGTAAGACATTGCTTGTGTTTGTAAACTTCCATTGGCATTGCAATGCATATGTCTCAAGTTTATACATGCAAATTTGCACATTGGAACATAAACCGGAATTGAAACTAGTGGCAGCGGTATTGTTTTGCAAGCCAAATACTTAACAATAGGTGTATTGATATTAGGATATTCTGAAAGGAAAAACAAAAAAAATAAATAGTACCTAATTGGGCACTGAATTATATTGAAAAACAGTTTCGATGTAATTTTCCCGCAAAACTTACCTCATCAATGAATATCAATGCTACTTAAAAGAAGTTTATTACTGAAGGTTACTGATTTTGTGATTGACAAAAATAAACTGATAAATTTAGGTAAATATGTATGTAATAAAATCATTCGTGACGGGCGATTTATGTTAGTAATAGCACCCACGCTAACATTCTGTTGTTGGTTACTCAAACACCTATAATTAGGCTGACTAGGCGCTTATCACCGCAATACGATTTTGGTCCCGCACCGGCCATTAATAGAAGACGCGACGACGATGCTTCATAAATCGGGTAATAAATGGCACGGCGGTCATTTCGGCTCATAATCTCTGTTTAGCACATGCGCTTCCTGGCTTTAATAATCATAAATCCGCGCTATAACAACATATTAGGTGTTTAAGTGTTCTCATAGCAACATGGTCATTATTCGGCGCTGCCCGCCCAGTTCGAGATATGTACAAGTATTTACGTCTGGGGGAATTAATGTCCACATTACGGGCAAACGATGACGCCCCAGCTCTTGCCGTTCAATATTTATGGACCCCTTTTTAATATTTTCTCGTGAACGTAATTTAATGACGAACCTTTTAGATCTTGTTTTTTCTTCGACTCGTTACGACCCGCGGCTATTCACAGGCCATGATGAGGGGCCGAATTTGAGAAATCATAACTCGAGCGAAAAGTATCGTATAATATAAATAGTACCCAGCTGCGCGGTATCATTTTTATTGACGTAATTTTGCGCGCGAATATTTTTTTAACGGCTGCCGACCCATTTCTTCAAATTTCAACGCCTCTTTCGATTTATTAGACGCCGGCCACTTCCTCCGGCGGTTTGACAAATAAAACGTAAATATAATGAGTGCCCGGACTATTAAGGTTAACGGAATAAACATAAGAATGAATCATAATAAACGTTAATGGGAGTAGTCTAGTTACGGAAAAAGCTTGGAGTTGCGCGGGTGTTTTCACGTGTGACGTCACGCACGATGGCGCCGGCCCAGTGAATAATGGACCCAATAAATTAACTCAGTGTCCAGATGTCTCGGCTCGAGACCTGTAGGCGCTCAGCACATTTATTATTCTCCCGTGCACCAAACAAATGTCTCAAATCCGTGGGCATCGGCGCAATTTTTCCTGGCGTCACCAGAACTGTCGACTCCATTTCGGTTGTTAAACAAGAAGAGTAATTTTATTACATGTTTAATTTGTCAGAACATTTGTGCCAATTTGTATTTTATTGCCTTAACATTATTTCATTCGTGTCCGCCAATTTTGAAGGGCTTTTATTTTAACGTTATTATTTTATTAATAAATTGGTTGCAATTATGATGATTACAATTTAAATTTCCAACTTTATGGGTAGTGGGTATGAGTATCACTGTTTCTATGGATTATAAGGTTTTTTTTTATAAAATGGGGCAAACGAGCATGCGGAATGTATTAGGTATTGCATTATTTGATAGAGACGCTAGTATCAAGTTTACTCTACACTCAAACAGTGTAGCCTTAGTAAGTAATAGGATCCCGTCCTTTATTGGCGGAACCCCAAAAAGTGTTGATGAAAAGCTAAATTCAATTATGTCGGGTTTTCAATTGTGATTTTAATAGTTATCCTTGGTTAATGAAGCATTTTTAATGCTTTTAATAATTTTATAACGTCAGAAATGCCTTATTTTAAAGAAGTAAATTGCTCACGGATGGCATTCATTGATCATGCAAAGCATGTCGACACTTTCTCAACGTACTTCAATTCCAATATACATAATAACAGTAACTTAACACTAACAACGCAGAATCATCAAAACTATTAATTGAATACACACTTGCACCAACTTCCAGCAAAGTCCGGAGAAAGTGCGAAATGAATTAATTTAACATCACCACCTCAACAGGCGTCCGCCATTGTGTGACTAACAACCGCGGCGTTGGAGCTCCAACTTGCAACCGCGTCATTGTTTGCGATTGTTAGTTTAATAACTTGTCTCATTCTCTCTAATCTTGTAAATAATAACGCGAAACAGTGAATAACTCAGGGGCGTCTCTCTTTGTGCTGATATGTTGTTTCAGTAAATAAGACATTAATCAAGAGGGAAGCAAACCTTGAATTTTTTTAAGGAAAATGTGTTTTTTAAAGTAAATTTGTGTTTGTCGTGAACCTACCTACCCTCGTTTAGCACAGCTCTAGTGGAAACAGCGTAGCAGAGCGAGGATAGGTACCTAAATTAAGTGTTTCTTTTGGTTCATGGCAAACCTTTGACAAACAAATTCCTCGCAACGCAACCTCGCACATCTCTGGTGGAAATGCAGCCTTAAGGTCATCAAACGTTAATTACAAAAAGAATCAACGGAACCCAATTCAAATGAATGAATTTGCATTCATCACGTCAGGAGTATCATTTTATTAATAAAATAAGTAATGTAACATTTTTGATGAAGTGCATCTTAGAGTCAACTATAGTTAATGAACGAGATCATTTATTCGCTCCAAGACTCTGTAACCGGTGTGTTTGGCACGCTATTGCGCTAAGTATTGCTATTATTATTAAACTCTTCAGTCCAGTCAGTGCCTTGATAAATTACCCTATTTATAACACAGGATGCGACAATTTGGGCTACTAAAACAGACATTGAAGTGCCCACTGATTTACATGTACAGGGGCTGGCGCTTGAATAATTGGCGGTCATTTTGAAACTACGGAAACGGTCCCGTCCACTAATATCGTTACAATTAGTATTTCGCACTCGTAATTAGTTTATTTTCATGAATAATGTAAATAATAGTTTAGTTTAACTGTGCGCAATACTCTGTATATGAATATACTTATTAAGTTAATAAATTTTAAACAATTGTAATTAAAATTTAACAACTCTACACAATAATAGAGTTCATCACATAAACGACTCCCAATTAATTGTATCGTTTCAGTAATTAAGTTTGAATGCCGTTTGATGATGCTAATATCAGTTGTAATTAACATTACTCTCTCACTGAATATGACTCTAATATAAAACATTCCATACGAGTCTAGCCGTCATGTTGAGTTCCCAGCGGAGCTATCAGCACTTCCTTTGTCTCGTACGTCGCGATCTACGTGCTCCCGTAAACATACGTTACGTTATCCTTATTAAATCTCGCGCGCACTCTACGTGTCGCATAAATTATGATGAACAGATAAATTCACTTTATACCAATCTAATGCAATCCAATGGCGGAAATGCTTTTCATTCTGAAGCTGCTCCTTCGCTACGTGGCCCCGTAACTAGGTTTTAGTGCTGTGGGGTGCGCCTTCAGAAATAAATTAAAAACTTTATTATATTTGAAACCTTTAACGTATTTTATCTTTTTACATTCAAAGTTCGAAATTTGTATTAAAGTTTTGCTCTACATTTTTTTTCTTTCTTATTTAAGAGTTACACTCTTGTCGGTGTAGCCGATGAATGGCTCT
The DNA here is from genome assembly GCF_025370935.1 of Choristoneura fumiferana. Taxonomy (NCBI): domain Eukaryota; kingdom Metazoa; phylum Arthropoda; class Insecta; order Lepidoptera; family Tortricidae; genus Choristoneura; species Choristoneura fumiferana. The sequence continues at coordinate 9,785,396 of NC_133494.1, forward strand.
CCACCTCCTCCTTTACCTCCTTATACGACATGACGGCTACCTTCTCTTTTATTTGCTTTGTATAATCAATTCTCGGTCTCCCTCTTTTTCGCTTCCCTTCCACTTTTCCTTCTAAGATGACATTTATGAACTCATCATGCCGTATAAGATGACCAATCATTTTCCCTCTCAGATTCTCTATTGTTTCTATTAATGTTCTCTTCTCTTCCACTCTTTCCAAAACCTCTTCATTGGGGACTTTTTCTGTCCAACTAATTTTCTCCGTTCTTCGCCAGCACCACATTTCAAATGCTGCCAAACTTCGCTTATCCTTTTGTGTCATGGTCTAGGTCTCACACCCATATAAGGGCTATACTCCAGATAAATGTTTTGATGATATTTTTTCTTAGTGCTCCTAGAAATATTTGATGTGAGTAGGTGTTTTTTTGTGTTAAATGCCTGTTTTGCCATACCTATTCTTGCCCTTATATCTACAATTTTATGGAGTAAAAATATTTTTGGTTGGTATATATTAATGCATTAATGTAAGGAACACACTTGTAATGTAAAGCAAAAGAAAGCTCGAAAAAAAAATCAATTGAATCGAAGATAGCACATGTTTGGTGAATACGAATTTTGGCCTAATAGAGTCTAGTGACATAACACCGCGAACATTTCCGGCCCACTAACCCCCCGCGATCACTCTCAATTCGCGCCGACACATCACATTGAATGCAAATTATACTAACGGAGGGAGGGACTCAGCTGGAACACGTACAGAGAACGGCACTATGAACACAGAATTTCAATATTAATCACAATATATGCGCGACATGATAAACCTGCTGCATTGTGGCTGCGACTCCGTGCCACTGTACCGCAAAAGCTTTGTTTTCGTGACTTATTATATTGTTCATTTAAATTGGACTGCGGTTTGACTGGATAAAGTGATTTGAAATTGCAGTGATTATACACTAACCAACGTTGAATTTAACACGATAATTGTCAGAGCTACAATCACAGCAATGTGTGTGTAGGTAGTTTGATTAATAGTGTTAAAAAAATTGTATTAAATTCGTTTTGATCTGCTAGCTCACTAGCTGTGTACTGAATCAAATGTTATCTAATCGATGCGATATAATAAGAAGCTTATTATTTTATTAAGGGATTTATTGAATTCACTAACTGTTAACTTCAATTATGTCATGTGTCTAAAAGAGAAATCGTATAAAATACGTTCTTTTCAGGTACACACCACGACCCCCGCAGAATGACATGCTTGCCGTTGTCGAGTGTAACGTGAAGTGCAGTGCAGAAAAAGTAATAAAAGATGCGAGACGTGACTTTTGCTCTGATAAAATTGAACTCAAAGTGATGTGAAAAACGCAATGAAATTCGTGTCAGACCGGTGTTACAAAGTGTTATGAATAAAAACTCAAAAATGTGGATAAAATCGTTTTAAAAATGCGAAAACAGAAGTAACTTGGATGTTTTAGAAAAGTCTCTATAGAATGCGGTTTTGAGTGCGTAGTGGTTGATAGAAGATGTGGCGGCGGAGCGTGTGACAACGCGCGCCCAGCGAGCGTCGAATGCGGCGGGGCAGTGTCTACAGCGTCAGCGAGGGAGTGGAGCGGTGTGCCTGTGCCAGGTATGTTGTCACATTTAAGTTAACTTATAAAAAAACACAGGGAAGCTTAAAGTTCCATCTTACAGACTGGCTAAAACCAAAAAGTCTTTTCTGGGAAATTGCATACGTTTTTATAATAAAATTCCAAAAAATATTATAAATGAAACGGATACAAAATTCAGATCTATTGTCAAGAAGACATTAATATCAAAGGCGTATTATAAAGTTAATGATTATATCATGGACAGGGATATTTGGAAATAATTCCGATCCGCATTAGCGATCCCTTCAAATAGCGAACCTACTGTGTTAAAAATAAAGTTGTGTTAAATACTTGTGATGTATACATATCATTTAATAATATTGTAAATCTGTTTTAAAAAAATATATATACCTCGTTGAGTTTCTTGCCGGATTCTTCTCAGCAGAGGTTTTTCCGAACCGGTGGTAGTTTTTTTTTTGACATTCATAAGTGCTTGTTATAGCCTAAATTGAATAAAGATATTTTGACTTTGACTTTGAAAGCTGCGTATCGACTTCGCGCGGCTACCGCGTGAACATTGTTCAACAGCGATGCGAGATGCCGGGCGCGGCGTCTCGGTTTCCATTATATGAGCGAGCCAATGTTTGAAGGTTTGCCGCGCGAAGACCATACGCAGCGTAATACGTGTGCCTCCTCAACACATAAAGACACTTGCGGCAGCTACTGGCCGCCACTAATTGCAGGAGACATTATTAAAGCTAATTAATTGCTATTGACGCATGCGCGTTGGAACGCTACAGCTCAAACCAAAACTGCGTGAGTGATAAGACTCACCTTAGACCCCGTTCCCATTTTGTCAGAGCCGTTTCGTGTCAAATATCGCTCATTTGTACACAAAATGGAGTAGGGTAAATTTCAATAGCCTCATATAAAATATTTAGCCACTAGATTACCCGTCATTTTGTCAAGCCTGACCTGACACCGGAGAAGTGGTAATGAGCAGTAGCGTAGCATTGTAACATCTCGATTCCTACAGTTACCTATTTTTTTTTATGACGTCAGTGGCGACAAGTATGACATAGCTTATGTTGTACCATCTGCAAATAAGTGGTCTATCAATTTTTAAACAAGTTCCTATCAAATGAATATGTCGCTAAAGTTGAACTTTCAAGTTGACAGACACGTCTATTGGCATTATTGTTTTATGACATGCAAACCATTATCAACTTTATCGATAATCATGCATTTCTCACTCTGTGGGTTACCTATCGAAAATGTTCACTCCATGCCACTGGTAATGAGGTAAAAGCCAATAGCAGTCCAATGTCGAGCAGCTCTATAAATGCTACTCAACAATAGCATAGTGCAAAAACGTCATTAGACACGAGTGAGAACGAGTAACTTATATGAGGCTGCAGTATATTTTTATTAGCAGTGTTTTTGCTCTACGCCCGGATTTTTGTATATTTTCACGTATTTTAAATATTTTCATATTCTACGAAACAACACTAACCACATTTTATTTAAATTGCAAACCTTTCAAAGAATGACAGTATCTAAATATAGTTTGTTTACTATAGGTTAGGTTTTATGGAATTAGGTATGTGCAAAATGTATTGTGGAAATAATTACACATACAGCAAAAATACTAATATGAAATAAAACAGCTTGTTTTCCGCACAGCGATCTAATAATATAATATCAATGAGAGTCGTAGCGGTAAATTTCTTAAGACAAAGCGCCTACAATAAGTAATAATACGCTCCGTGCCCCCCGTTCTGGGTAATTGGACGCCCTCCACACGTCGCCATGATTTTCCTCTGCCACAAAGGACGGCATGTTGAAACAGTCGCCGTCACTGATATAACCTTATCTCTAGTTTTCTTTGCTCTTTTAGCTTTGTCGGAAATACCTCTAAGAATTTGTAACTATTTTACGCTGTTAGTTCAAATCTGCGAATACATATATGGTATAGGATTAGGGTTATACTTAAATGTTAGAATGGTTCTTCCATTCGTAGAGTTCATTGGTGCTGCTAAAGAGATAAATAAATAAATATCATGAGACACTTAACACAAATTGACTTAGTCCCAAACTTAGCAAAGCTTGTACTATATGGATACTAGGCGACTGATAAACATACTTATATAGATAAATACACACTTAATACATATTAAACATCCAAGACCCGAGAACAAACACTCATTTATACATACAAATATTTGCCCTGGCCGGGAATCGGGACCTCAAGCTTCGTAGTCAGGTCCTCTAACCACTTGGCCATCCGGTCGTGAACACACTTAGTGAACAAACTAAATAATAATGAGTAATAGTGAAACAAACTCACAGAAAAGCAGCCAGTATTATTGTTATCCAAATAAATGCAACCTTGCTAAGATATTTATTTTATCTGGCATGCTGCATTTTGAACTTTAAGACTGAGCCCAGCAAAAGAGAGAATCAAAAAAACGCATCCCTCTCTCGATTCTGAACAAACAACTAGCAGGATTTCAATTATTTAAATAACATCTTATGACACCTTTTGATTTATGTGGATGTGTTACAGGGCCAGACTGCATGAAAAGACATATGTGTCGCACAGACTTAACTATCTTACATGAGTGATCGCGGAGTAGCAAGGTAAAGGGTTGTAGCTTGTCTATGTATTGGAGAATATTTAACGGATTATTAGATAGGTAGCACTTATCTGCTTAACTAGTGATCATAATTGGAAAACTTCATTTAAATTTTAGTGATCATTAGTAGCATTTAATATTTAAACACTGTTAATAAGCCTATGAATAAATTACAAGTTTAACCGGAACAACTCTCTAATTTCCTGAATAAAATTATGACATGATTACAGAACAAGAGAGCAATACTTGTAGGTAGAGGCATAACAGTAAACGTTTATTAATTTCTCATGACGCCTGGCATCCAAGTTGATTGGTTCGTATGGTGCATCACGTTGCACTAACATCCCTATTCATTCGTGACAAGGTTTAAATTAAACTAGATTGACGTCATTGTGGATTAGGGTACGCGATATTGAATTATATGGTCCATCAGGCTAGTTATCGTGATTAGCGCATCGGTCCTCGCAATTGCTAATTTATCGGCTACTTTTAGCAGGCTTTCAATAGAGAAAAACTTTCTTGTCACATTTAGTCAGCTTAGGGCGGTTTCAGTTTAGCGTTTTTCTGCGCGTATACAGACGTTTTGAGCAAACGCGCTAGAGCTAGAATAAACCGTACGCACGTGAACGCGCTTATTTTTGCGTGTTCAACGCTCAAAGAAAACTAAACCGCACACACAAATCCCAAAACGAACTTATAGGTAGGCGCTAATAAAACGTTAGTTTTTAACTGCCCTTAAGATAGACCAATTTATAAGTATGAAAATTAAAGTAGGAGAACGCGATAAGTGAAATATTTTATTTTGCTAAGTATTCAGAAACTTTAAGAATTCATAATTCTAATTTTAAGGAACCGATGTCTTCGTCAATCAATTTGCGTTATAAAGACATACGTTATGAAGCATTATACTTATTTGTTAGTAAATATTTTCGTATTACCAATGAAACTCTATGGCCCCTATTTTCTTTTGGGTAGTATATAACCGACTCTATGACAGATGTGTTGTGAACAGGTAGCGAGTGCGCGGGCGCGGGTGCGGGTGCAGCCATGGCCGGCTGATGGAGGCGGGCTGGTGGTCGCCGTCGCCGTCGGCGTCGCCGCCGCCGCCGCCCCGCGCCCCGCCGCCGCGCTGCCGGTGCCGTCATCTCTCCAACAGCTACAACTGCCTGCCGCATTATGGTATTCGAACGCCATTCCTAAGTTAGATAAAAATTTATTTCAAGATTGGTTAAGAAGTATTACCTAGTACCTATAGAACTTTATTACTATATAATACTCCCAAAAGTACCGATAAGGTATTTCAGTCAATATTTCTTGAAGACTTGATAATCTATGCAGATTGTTAGTTTGCCATTCTAAATAAAGCGGAGGCCCCCTATTTTCTTTTGGGTAGTATATAACCGACTCTATGACAGATGTGTTGTGAACAGGTAGCGAGTGCGCGGGCGCGGGTGCGGGTGCAGCCATGGCCGGCTGATGGAGGCGGCTGGTGGTCGCCGTCGCCGTCGGCGTCGCCGCCGCCGCCGCCCCGCGCCCCGCCGCCGCGCTGCCGGTGCCGTCATCTCTCCAACAGCTACAACTGCCTGCCGCATTATGGTATTCTACTTAAGACATTACTTACAGATAATATCGTGCTGACATTTCACTCTTCTAAGTTGTTACACTTGACTTGACGACCAGATAGTAGAATGATTAGAGGGCCTGACAACAAAGCATGAGGGCCCGGATGGAATTCCCGATTTGTTCTCGGGTCTTGGGTGTTTAATATCTAGGAACTTAAGTATGTTTATCCGTATCCTAGGTCGATTGACTCTACATATAGAAGTCAGCGTCTTCTATCTGTGTACGGTTGCTATAAGTTGTTAATCATGACGATTGATTGGACTTGACTGCAATAAATATTTCCTAAACATTTTCTACACTTTAATACTAGTTCAAATATTTTGTGCACCTATACTTACAGCTCCAATGTTTATGACGAAGACAGATAATATAAACTGATATTTTTTACCCCTAACTCTAATATTGTAGTGCTTCAGTGTCAGAGTGAACTTGTCAAACTACGACACTTTAGGTGCACACGCGGGAGAGCTGCTCGGTTTAAGTACACTTTGGCGGGATAGAGTTTCCCAGAACGTTTTAACGTAACCATATAGTATGAAGGGGTATATAAATAACCAATAGGACCACATCACATTACATCTTTCAGTTGTAAATTATGTTATGGTTCACAACGCATGCAATGAGGGTTTTCACAGAGGCGAAATATCGCTAGATGGCGTTAGTGTCGTGAGGTCCGTTTGACGTTTACTTGCGATTGGCTCATTTAGTTATTTACCGGTTAAATTTTAACCAATCATCATTGGTTTGCTCATGATTGGTTAAGATGGCGTCATCTAGAGATATTTCGCCTCTGTGAAAACCCTCATTGCTCTCATACGCTATTGTTAGACTCAAGATATTTTAATCCTGTTGGTAATCTCAGTTGAGATGTATTACAAAATGCACAGAATAAGAAAGAGGATATTTCACTATATTTTATTTATTAGGCAACTGTTGACCAACTATACAGTCTCTCTGCCATATGCGAAGGCTATAGGTTTCTCAGAAATTTGTGCTAAGGGTATGATGTATGATATCCACTTATTAAGATCGTTTATTGCGCAAACAAGTTACTCATCGATTACCTACTTCTCTAGTCGAAAAGACGAAAAGCAACAGTGAAAAGTTGAAGTTGATATTGAGTAGACCGTCCTCGGAGTACCCTCATTCTTGCACATCGACTGCGTGTATTGTCACTTCAGTATTCCCTAGCCTGCCCGTGATCATAACGCTAGTAGGTGCATCGATAAATTGGACTCATTTACAATAATTATGGTCTACATTACATAGCAATGTCAAATGTGGCTATTTGACCATGAATCTAACGTTTCAAAGTTACCTCGATGTTTCGTCTACCCGTGGCCTCAATCGCTGTGTTGAAACTTCGAGTTAATCGCGAGTAAGTTCCGAGTGTGATATTAGTAATGACGTTCGATCATTGAAAACTGTTAGTATAACTTCCGCCCTGTATTTGGGCATATTCACTTTAATTACCCTTTTTTTCAGAATGGACGCTGTTTTGCAATACTGAGTCAACCCACTGTCATTTTGCAATACAATGTCAACTGTTAAAATTATTTTCTAAGGGTTGACATTGTGTTGCAGAATTAATCAGGGTTAACACACTATTGCATAACTGCGTCAATTAGATAATTTTGGGTTCTTCTTACTCAGAATCACGAGCATTACGTATACTTAGATTTTGTAGAACAAAAAAATGTTTATCCATAAAATTTTTACCCATATTATAATCTGTATAAAAGAAGTCACAAAACTGTCAAAAAAATGAAGGATAGGTACTTTTTTTCTTAGTCCAAATCAAGTGTACCAATGATTCTGACTAAAAAAAAACCAAAGTTACTGAGGACCTACTCCAAAATTCGAAAAACGAAGTTCGTATCGTACCATCCCTCTCACTCTCGTATTAAATAGTATAAGTGTCAGAGGGACCGAACGACACGAACTTCGATTTTCGAATTTCGTAGTAGCCCCGCTGAATTCTGAAAAAATACGTGTATTCTATCGACCAGATGGGTGGGCGACAGGCGCGGAGGGCGAGGAAGAGTCGACGGTGGGCGCGCTGCGCGAGCGCGAGCTGCGTTCCCTGCACCGCACCGTGCCCGCGCTGCGCCGGCGGGAACTCGACACGCGCGCCATCAAACACCACTTCTACCCCGAGGGGGGATGGGGGTAACTACTTAAATTATTATTTTCACTACTCATGCTCATAAAATGTTACTTTAATCTCTGCATATCGGGACTAAAGCTCCTTATTAATCTCTAGGGATTAAAGTTTTTTTTAAAATTTACTCTAGAAACCCCTAAACAGCCAATCACGGCGTTTTTTTATAGAGGATTATCGCCATTTTCATTCATTGTCATGTCAGTTCTTAATCACGAAAAACTTTTTCACAAAAAAACTTTATCACGAATAGACTTTATCACGAAAAGATCATATCACGAAAACTTTATCACGAAAACTTAATCAAGAATAGACTATATCACGAATAGACTTTATCACGAACAATCTTTATCACGAAAAATCTTAAAATCACGAAAACTTTATCAAGAATATGTCATTACTTTTTGGATTCAAGATGACGGGACATTTCAAGGCCGGGAATCGACATGGATGTCGTTTTCGGCTAATTTGGCAGCGTTAAATGCGAATTTGATATTATTTTTTGGATCCAAGATGGTGGATGACATTTCAAGGCCAGGAATCGACATGGATGTTGTTTCCGACTTATTTGGCAGCGTTAAATGTGAATCTGACATTATTTTTTGGATACAAGATGACGGATGACATATCGAGGCACGAAATGTCATAGGTGTCGTTTTTGACTTTGTTTTTGACTAATTTAGCAGCGTTCAGAGTAAATTCAACATTATTTTTAGTTCCAAGATGGCGGATGACATTTCAAGGCCGGTAATCGTCATGGATGTCGTTTTGGACTAATTTGGTAGCGCTAAATGCGAATCTGTCATTATTTTTTGGATCCAAGATGGCAGATGACATTTCGAGGCAGGAAAACGTCATGGGTGTCGTTTTCGACTAATTTGGCAGCGCTAAATGCGAATCTGTCATTATTTTTTGGATCCAAGATGGCGGATGACATTTCGTGGCAGAAAAACGATATGGGTATCGTTTTTGACTAATTAAGCAGCGTTCAGCGTAAATCTAAGATTATTTTTTGTTCCAAGATGGCGGATGACATTTCAAGGCCGGATATCGTCATGGATGTCGTTTTCCACCAATTTGGCAGCGCTTTCGCATTTATAATATATCCCTAAGTAGGGATGGTATTTACGTATAGCCTTGTTTATAGTAATTTATTACGGCAAGGCACTTACCAAAAAGAAACGAAAAAGATATTCAGTATTCACTATTAGTAGCTTAGGTATATAAGTATAAATCTGAAGCACAAATCAGTTGAACACCAGCTACACTTTGAAGTTCCTTTTTCCAGCTCGATCGGCTTCGGAAGCGAGAAAATAAAAACAAGCGCCGTATTCAGCCTACACGTGCACCGCTATTGCACTAAGCCTGTTCCTGTGCGCCATCGCCATCTCTTCCCATTTGCGACTATTTGCGTCCATTCATTCTTAGCCGTCTATTGAGATATCTGATTGGAGAACAGCCAGCATTGTGTACTCTACTTTTTATACCACAACGGAAGAAAACGAGCGTGTTGGTCGCCTGATGTTAATTAATGACTATAGATTGGGTTTTGGAATTTTTTGTATTTTTTATTTCAATTCCAAATTTTTTGTTACTTTTACGGTCATCCCGTAAAACCCATGTTGAAAATACCTACAAACTAAAATATAGATGCATAGAAAACCAAAAAAAAGTAGCAAAAAATTTGGAATTGAGATAAAAAATACAAAAAGATTCCAAAAAGCCAATCTTAATTTGATTGCCTAATAACGACATCTCTTGTACGGGTGAGCGGTTAGTTCCAAATAGTTCCAATGGGGTGCTGAAAGTTTCTCGATGAGGGCTACAGAATAGATGTCGCTAGTGTCGCTGCTTTAGTGGCTAAATAAGAAAACAAACAAGCTGAGATATGTGGTGCATAGGAGAAATTCGTATCTGTATCACTGTCCAGTGGTGGTGTAGCGGTATAGCACGTGGCGCGGAATGCCGAGGACCTGGGTTCGATACCCAGCGCGGCGCTGGTCTTATTTTTCTGGTTTTTCTATGCATCTATATTTAGTTTGTATTTTCGGTAATGACTAGGTATAGTTCAAGCACGCTTGCAATGGTACAGTTGGTCTGCAAGATGAACTTCAATGGCTTGATTAATGGTACAGTTGTCGTGATGAACTAACTCCGAATTCGTTACTTTTACGGAGTCTTTTGTGATGTAGATATCCCTCTTGTCCCGGTGGTGTAACCCACGCAGCGCTGCTTCCTGTCGCTTCTGCAAGATGAACTATTGGCCCAACTCCGAATTCGTTACTTTTACGGGTATCCCGTGAAACCATATCGATATCGTGTCTAGACTCTTGTCCGGCGGTGGTGTAGGGGTTATAGCACGCAGCACGGATTGCTGAGGACCTGGGTTCGATTCCCAGCGCTGGTCTCTTTTTCTGGTTTTTCTGTGCATCCATGTCTCAGTTTGTATTTTCTTTATTGGCATGTATTGCAGATTTTTTTTTAAACTCGCCTTCAGACACTGGTATAGAGGTACTTAATAACAACAAACATGATTAATAAATGAATAATCTCCTCTATTCATAATTTATTGTAATTGAGAGCTTTAACCGCTCGACGCGCCAAAGTTCCACTCGGTTCAATCGGATTCATCCTTCTATTTGTTTATTTAAATGAAATCGAGTTTTCGGTTTCCATTCGAACCGAACTCGTGAGCGGAATGAATCCCACATTTAACTATTTTAAGCTCTCCAACTTAAATGATTTGGATAATGTTATAAGTTTTACTCGATATGGATTTCCAATTTTATACGCAGCTTTCGACTTAACCTTATTGCTGAATTAGTGAACGTACCTAAAGTTTACTAATTCAACTACATTAATAACTAAATTCACTGACGCATCACGATGGTTCTGTGTCACAACAACAAGATAGCAGCTGAAGTAACAAATTACCTACTTGATACTAAAATGAAAATACACATCATGGTGTTTGATGTCATCATCATCATCATCATCAGCCTACAGCAGTCCACTGCTGGACATGGGCCTCTTCCATGGCGCGCCACAACATTGTCTTCAGCCCCTCGCATCCATCCGCCGCCAGCGACCCTCTTTAGGTCGTCCGTCCACCGTGCCTCAGGACGCCCTACACTATCGTTTTACAGTTAACGTCGGTGGTGCCACACTCGAAGTTGAGCCTCAGTATGTATATCTTGGTCAGACTATACAACTCGGTAGAAACAACTTTGAGAAAGAGTTTTGATGTCAATTTTATGCTAATTATCATCTCCAGGGCACACAAATCCAATCGCTCTCAGCTTTGTATCACAAAGGAGAGGGCTTGAGCTGAGAACTGTTGTTACCATGCGGGCCCAGTGCGGATTGGGAACTTCATATACACCATACAGTTGCTTCTCAGGTGAATGTTAGTTTCTTCAGGATATTTTCCTTGACTGAAAAGCTCATAATAAAATTTTGTTAATGATTCAGTATAAATACTAAGAGGTATTATTATCTGTTTAAGAGGCCATACATAAGTATCTATGTAGGTCAGTACACTATGCTCCCATGGTTTTTTTCGTAGACTTCATAAAAGGTTATCAATCCGATTGGTTTGTGCGTAATTATCTCAAAATTGTACAGTTTTTGTAAATATTAGAAAAAATATTTTATTTTTTTATGTTACGTTGTATTATAGTAAGTTAAAGATTTTACCAGATTTTACGTAGTTAACGATACTATGAGTTGCGCTGTTAGGTAGGTACGCTACACCGCAACACAAACAAATACAACGTCTTCGGGATCCCACTTTTCCTGCAGTCACAGAAGTATTTATTTTAGGACGATTGGATTCGTGTCCATCACAGTCACAGTATTCCCTGTTGCCAAATCGCGATTGATAAAACAAGTTTGGAGAAAAGCTATTGTCGGGAGACGAGGATGAAAAGGTCGAGTCAGGTTCACACTATCCGTCTCAAATGGGAATATTTGATGTTATTCAATTCATTCTTATTAAATTGGAATAGATTTGTTATAAAATTGGCTTGAGCCCAATTAAATCAATAGATTTTTGTTCGCGTGAGTTTTTTATCTACTATAAAGATTTTTTAAAGCGAATACCATTATACTCGTACTGATTCAAACTATAACTTTTTCATTTACCCGCGGTTTCGTTCTTGTGGAAAAAAAGTGCTTGTATGCTGTGGGAATTGTGAAAAATTCCTTCGTAGTGCACCCCTATCATTCTCAAGAAATAAATATGTGTCAAAACTTAAGCTTCTAGCTCCAATTGTTTTGTCTGTATATGCGTTATCTATCTGTCAGCCAGTCATTCTAACCCATTTTACTCCTTATATAGATACAGTCGAATGCAAAAATATATATACAGCCTTAGCGTCAAAATATGTATAGGTACATCGACCTGATGTTTAGTGGCATAAAGGTGTATAGATATTTTTGAGGTCTTGGTAATAATGTATATATATTTATGCCCTTGACCGTACTAGCTGGTGTCTCCGAATTCATCAGCGACGATTATGCTATTTTGCGAGATGAAATCTATCCTATGTATTTCCCATGGTCTCAAACTATCACTATACCAAATTTCATCTAAATCGTTTCAGCGGTTTAAGCGTGAAGAGGTTACAGACAGGCAGACAGAGCAGAGAGTCAGAGGGTTTAAAAGGCCGATAACGCACTTGTGACTCTTCTGGGGTTGCAGGTGTCCATGGGCGACGGTAATCGCTTACCCCCCCTATTTCATAAAAAAAGACAGTTACTTTTGCATTTATCATTATTCGTATATGGATAAGACCATGCTATCGACTTAGCCTAAAACAGATCTAGTGAAAATATTTCTGCTTTCGTTATTTATGCTATTTGCAGAACAACCAATATCCGGTACTGCCAGTACAAGTTTAAGATAAGACAAGCAAGTTTAGGTAAAATGTACAAGAAATGTGAAACAATATCAGGACTTAGGGACACTCCAGCCACACGCCATGTCACTACATGTCCGGCTCAGATAAATGGCAAGACAAGCCACCTGACGCGAACACGAATCTTAAATTTCCCCTGCGATTCGTAGATAAAGACAAACGTACTCATCGGTAGAACGTGCCAGGCCCTATACTACGAAATGCAAAATTCAAACTTCGTATCTTGCCGTCCCGCTGACGCTAATATGATTTAATACGAGAGTGAGAGGGACAGTACGATACGAGCTTCGATTTTTGAATTTCGTAGTAGCCCCCCCGCGACTAACTAAACGATGACAAAACCGAACTCGAATAAGTATGGGTATTTTTGGATGTGAAGCTGCGGCTCTTTAGTTCAAAATTTAGTTATGCAAGTAGGTAATTAAGTATTTATTATTGGCAAGATAAAAAATGTGGATTTTTAAAAACTTTGAAATTTTGTAAATTGTAATTTTTGACTCTTCCGACTTAAAAGGTTGCCGCGACCCCTGACTTACGGTCATTTTTTAGCCACCATCCAAATAACGACATTCAGATATACAACAAATTGATTAAAATCACTTTTTTTTTCGATTTCAAACATGGAAATGCCGCAAGCACACTTTTGCATCGGGAATGACAAAGGGGCGGGTTATTTGACTAAGTTATTTTTGTAATAATTGCTTATTGATTAATTGAATAAAATAACTACTAAATAAAGAAATACCGAATAAAAATTTGAACGAGGCATTGTTAAATTGCAGACTAATTCTAAAACATTCAAATTAACGTTTATGTAACCGCTTTTTCTGGCTTTTTCTACCCGATCTGAATTACTTTATTCGACTTAAGCGTAAAGCTCATCTGCTCAAGCCTCAAATAAATATTTGAGGGTAAAGTATAAAACTTTTGAGGCTTCTGGCTGACTTAGCAACCAATTTTCTACTTCCACGAACCTAATGTTTTATTGATAAATAAGGAGCATGGTATCTTTCAACAGAGAAATCCTATGGGGAGCGTAAGACGAATCGAAATTTTTGTGAAGGTGATCTGTAGGTGAAGCCTGACTCCCGTCGAAATTCCTTTGTTCTAAAACAAAGCTTGTAAATCTAATTTAAACGATATTAATATTACTGTGGATGTCTGAGCCTAATATGAAAATACCAATGAAAAGGACTTAAACTTCGAGATAAAATCAGATTGATTTAAAAAAGGAGATTTTTCGTCAACCTTTTTAATATACTCAGCGGCAAAAAATTAGGCCCACTCTACATACAAAATTACCTATTATTGCATACATTTGAGGGCCAGACTTTTTGCCGCTCAGTATATTTTAGGAGATGATTATTATAGAAAGTACGTTTGCTAATGTACCTATATATAGACTTTCAGTACAATACACGATATTCGAAAAAAAAAACTTGTTGAGATTCAGACATATTAAATAGAAGTCCCTGGGCGGCCGAGCTTAGCTCAGGGTATAACTTAAAATCACGCGTTTTCTCAGAGACCAAATTAGATCGATTATTCACTCCCAAAAACCCCTACATAGCAAATTTCATCAAAATCGTTAAATTCGTTTCCAAGACAAATAAATTAGTACCTAAATATAAAACACCAATATTATATTTACTCAATCATGAACATTCTTACACTAAATATGTATATATATAGGTAGGTAATACAAAAAAAAAACATAACAAAAAATTTAACTGACTACAAAAAACCATGAATATAATTTTCTACCAGTCTAAATTCGGTCGGTGCCTCAGCACGAGCCAGCAGAAGTGGACCTATAGTCACCTACCTCACCTACGCACTATAATATTGGGCTTCCATTTTTCCTGCTGGCTCGTGCTGAGGCACCGACCGACTTCAAATTAGTAGAAAATCATTTTCATGGTTTTTTGAAGTCGGTTAAATTTTTTGTTATAATTTTTTTTTCACGCTTTTTAGTGTAAATAATTTAAGATACAATAGTTTAATATCAACTGCTCGTCACCTTTTACGAAAGATTACTTTTTCCGAAGCAGAGACGTTCATTATTGAGGAGTCCTGGTGCTTCAATACCCGTTTTACCATATGCATTACGAGGAGCATAAATTGCGTAGGTTGCTACACTGTGTTAAAGTAATTAAAATTCAACCCGTTAAATACTTGTTATTGAGTAGTAACTGCGACGGTCAACTGTGGTCTTCATCATCAGTTTCACTTCACCAAATAATGATTTTCAAGAGCAAATGCACGAGTTACTACTAGGTAAATATATCCAATTTACTATAAATATCCCTACAATGTTTGAAGAGTTCCCTCGATTTCCTTGAGATCCAATCATCAGATCCTGATTTGGTGCTTATGGGACCTAATTGAAGACATTCCTAGACAAACGCAAAAATAAAATTTCAAATCGGTTCATAATAGACGGAGTTCTGAGGTAACAAAACCGAATTGATAACCTCCTCCTTTCTTGAAGTCGGTTGAAAAGGAATGTAGAAAGTAACTTAAACAAATGAACTTCCAAACAATTCTGCAATTAAGAGTAAAACTAAACCTCCAATAGAATGGATTCAGTGTAAACAATTTTGACTTGGAGTTGTAAATCTAGAATTTGAACAGGGACCCCGAGTCATTTCTGCCACGGACAGACCAATAAAGTTCGACAGCCAGTTTTAGTTTACTGCTTTCCGGCACGATCTGTTAACTTAATTGAAATTACTTTAAGAGACGTGACTGCCGCGCTGTCGCAGCGCTGGAGTGTCGCCATAAATACTGGTACAGGTAATCGATTTTTGAGCCTGCGCCATTTAACACTACACTTGAAAACAATGGTTACGTGATAGAACTTAAGCACTTGTTTTTTCTTCTCAATGGACTCTACCACATACGCGCTACATATTACTTAGAGTGATGACGTCCACTTGCTAATTCGCTATTTTCGCTGAAAATGTACGCATCTAGAGGTCATTATAGCCTAACGCGCTGACGTTCGATCGTATTGTATTGACCATCTCTTTTTACCCTCGTCTTATGCCGTGTATGGTAAAGTTCACATTTGTTTTAGGTGGATTGTGTGCGGCGCTGCGTTCCTCGCTCACCTGTTGTCTACGGGGCTGCAGCTGGCATACGGAGCACTTCACGTGTACGCCATCAAACACCTCGGACCGGCGGCCGACCATGCCGGTAAACTTAATTTATTAATGGTTCAAAAAGGACTTATAATCAATGTAGTGCTTTGCACCGAAGATTTAGAAGTTTAGAGGTAGATACGACCTTATCATAATTTGAATGCACTGAAATGTGTCAACCTTCGAAATCAGTGAGCTCATTCACTTGGAATCATGACAGGGAAAATATTATCGTAAAACAGAAAGAAATGGCACTACTTTCTCAGTACCGCGCCGTACCCTCTAATGCTACTAGTGTTTCGCTGCGGAGGCATATCACTAAACTTCTAAATCTTAGCTGGGGATTGCAAAATTAGCTAAATTCTAAAAGTTGGGCAGGCATCTTCGGACTGTAGTGATATTAATTTGAGTAGACGGACATTTTATTACAAATCCTGATGAAGATTTATAAACATGAACAGCAATCAGCCTCTAGTAATCAACGAATAACAGCTACAATCTTAATCAAAGCGAAAAATTTACAAACCAAATAGGCCGCAGCACGAATTCGAATGGTTGGATAATCGCGCCATAATAATCAGCATTCTGGCGCGAACGTCTATTGAAGTGTTTTGTCGTGTCATCACGTGTGAATCTATTTAAGCCCCACGCTGCCGAATACAAATGACACGCAATCAATAGAGATAGCTACAATTTGAGATGAACTGTGAGATTGAGGAAAAAAAAACATTTTGAAAGCGTGAAACAGACCGATGAAAGAACTGCGACAGTCGGAACGGAAAGTAATTTATCAACGGCACCCTCCGGAAATACTTAAATAAACAAACAACGAAGATAAGTATTTTCTTCAGTATCAACAGTAAGCGAATCTAAAATGCCTATTGTCTCAAAATGTGCCTATTTATTTATATCTTCTCTATTGTGTCACTACATAACTAGTTTAATAATTTGTTTTAGCATGTGTGTATTACTCATTTGGTTATTATTATAGTAAGAAATATCATAGATCTATTGATATATGCATGTACACCGGAAACTTTTTTTTTATCCATAAGTTTTATGGGAGAAGATTATTAATTTCTTAACCTATATGTCCCACTTCTGGGCAAAGGCTTTTTCTCTTGACCTCTACATCTGCTTATCCAGAGCTACATTCGTCCACTTGCTCAGTTCCGTGTCCAGGTCATCTTGCGATTTCCTCATGATTGGCGCTGTTATGAACACTCCCATGATCGTTGCAGCGCATTTCCGGATATGTTAGTATTACTCAAGTAGATATATCAGCGGAGAAAATTATAAAAAAAAATACAGATTTATTTAAATTTACTTTTCAGAATAGCGTCGAGTAAATTACAATAAAATTACAAATGATCGTAACAATTGTTATTGATTTATCCAGTCTCATAAATAAATCATTTTCCAATCATAAATAAACTGTATTTCTACTTTACAAACTAATTTATGTTAACAACCCACAGCGTCGCGATTTGACAAGCAAAATTTAAGATCGGGAAGTAAATGAACTTTCCCAGTCACCGGTATTTGTGGACCGGTCTGATTTATTGAATTAATTTTCCAAGATTCACGACCTGGGTTGAATATTAAGAGGCAGAAGTAATTTCGGTTATGAGCGCGGTCTTTGTTGTCAGTCGCGTGGGCGGGGCATCCGATCATAACTCTGTCAGGTTTGCGCCAGGGTTGAAATTAGAATTTCGTAGCGAAGCTAACGAGTTAAGCTTCGTTCGGTAATCGGTTGGCGAGTCGTAGCAGCGTACGGCGCGGGCGCCCCTCGCTCCGCTGCAAGAACCGCCACCTCCTTCAATATCGGTTAGCACTTACCGCCGCTCCATTCAGACCAACTTTGTTAGCATTCCATCAGCTCCACGTTTTCTTTCATCTTTGAAGCGACTGTTACTTCATTTGAACAAAGTTCAAATACGTACTTACTTACTTAAACGTTGCTCCAAATCGTTTTCAGGTAAGGGTGTAGTTAATGTACCTACGACTTGTTAATTTACGCTCAAATAATGCATGGTCTGATAATCCGTGCTTATAATATTGCCAGACGTATTTTAGAGAACATACCTACCCTTTTTTTCGTTTACGTACACCGAATATTAATAAATAGTATAGTATAAACAGTCCTTTTGAGACAGTGATATCTAATTGTCACTTCATTTGATGTCATCTCAAGCTAGCTATCCCGAGCCGGTAATCGATATACTTTTGTTCTTTTACTAAATCGTTGAATTAAGCCAACAACTCGCAGTTATATATCAGCAAAATCAAGTACAAATAATGGAGTAAAGTGCTGAAGTGATATCGAACGGCGCGCATTATGCGGGAAGCACAATGACTCTATTGTGTGTCTCATAACGGATAATGACACGGTAATAACGACAGCCCATTAGATAAATTAGCAAAAGAAATTATCTCTGTTGGTGCACAACGGCTGCTTAATTACTTTTTTACATTCCCGAGTAAATAACAAACACACACAACCATTTGAAGTGTTTTTCGCGACGAATGGTAAACCGGATCGATTTCATTATAATTGGTAGTAATGTGATCCTTCATTTTAATTTGTCCGTCCTGCCCACAGGCCCTATCAATATCCAATTATCTAAGATTATGGCGGCTGTGAAATAAGCGGATTAGGTTTTTATCTCGATTGAACTTTTTGCTGAACATCCAGTTGTTAAACGAACTCTTTTTGTTCCACTGCCTGCATAAGAATAAAAGTTTTTCATTTACCTATCCTACGTTTAGTAAAAAAAAAATCATAAAAATATTACGAGAAACTGTAGGTAACTTCATGAGACATGCAAGGGTAGTTTTAGCCTTTTGTCAAAAATGATGACCTAAAATTTTTAATGAACTGAAACAATTACTTTACTCAACCGCGACCAACGCGGTCTTCGTGTTGATATGGACCTCCTTAAATTAATACCTGATTCAATAAATTACAATTTTTAACATTGAATTGATTGCCTGATACAGTGTGGGCGGGTGCAATCTGCGTAGGAGTGTCTCGCGCGGCAGGCGCGCTGGTGGCGGGGCGACGACGCTCACCGCGCCTGGCCGCGCTGCTCGGCGGCCTGCTGCTGCCGCTGGCTTGCCTTTTCACCTCCTTTGCTACGCAGCTGCACCAGACGATGCTTAGTTACGGTACAGTACACTAGCTATGTAAATAAGAGCTAGCCTTTATAGGTTTACGCAGTTGCACTACACCATTCTTACCTACGGTCCAGTATACTGCAGTATAGAGCTATTAGCTCTAGTTATGTAGGCAACAGCTGGTGGTGAGACAACAACGCTCGAAGCATGGCCGCGCTACTTGGCGGGTTGCGGGTGCCGTTGGCTTGCTTTCACCTCTTTCGCCACGCCACACCAGACCATGCTTAGTTACGGTACGTACACTAGCTATGTAAATAACAGTTAGGCTCAGCCACATAAATAATGATATGGATATTTTATTATTGAAAGTGTACTTTCTTAATATGTAAATTCGTAATCAATGTTGAGTTGTCATAAATAAGTGTTTGTTAATACAGTTAATTTTTAACAGTATTTTGTTTTGAATGGTACTTGTAGGTATTGTCATCTCATCATATAAATATTTCTCTGTACCAAATATCAAGTCAATTCGATCATTTCCTACAAATAGGTGAAAAAACGACAACTATGTAAGTACATAATACCTAATATAACCTTTTAAAAACAGAACATTTTTTTATTAATCCATCTCGTTAAGTAAACTAAGCGTAACAAAGATGCTGACTTGAAAGTTCATTTTTATTTCTGACATTCATGCCCTATATTGTAGGAGTGGTTCTCGGAATCGGCTGTGGACTAGTCCGGGAGGCGGCGGGCCTAGTCCTGGGCGCGTACTTCCGGCGGCGGCGGCAGTTCGTGGAGCTGGTGGCCCACGCTGGAGGCGGAGTCGGCATCGCGCTCTTCAGCGTCGCTTATAAGGAAGCCGTGGGGTAAGTAAGGAAGTCCTATATATTTACTATACAATATTCAGTGTCACTTAGTTCTTTTTTTGAATATTGATCTTTTGACTGTCTCGTCTCAGCTCTTGACAGGCACAGCTTGAAAAGTGTTTTGTTGTAAGAAAGAAAGAAAGAAAGAAAGAACACATTTATTCACATTCACAAATACAACAAAATAATAAAAAAACAGCAAACAAATAAATCAAAAAAGAAATACAAAAATGAAAATACACGATTTAGTGTGTCCCCGCAAAAGTAAACGGCCGCTGACTCAGCATAATGCTGAGGCGTTAGACGTCTGCAGCGCTGATATTCTGTCAGAACTTCCTAGTATGAAAACAACATTATGACGAACTCAGCATGATACATGGATCTACTTTAAATAAATAAATAAATAAATACGATTTACCCTTGAAATGTCGACAAACTTTTAATCGAATATCAGTTAAAAGTTAACCTTTCCTATTTTTTCATTTCATCGAATATTCATTAACTCGAATGATTAAAATAAGTATTTTTAAATCTCTGATTTTTCATTTCTGGAAATATTATTTAATAGATAGTTTAAGCCCTCTTGTTCTGAGAAGAGGCCTGTGCCCAGCAGTGGGACGTATATAGGCTGGGATGATGATGATGATAGAGATAGTTTAGTAGCGAATTATTTTTGTTGGTGTCGCAGTTCTAACCTAACCTTACCTACTTTTCTGGCAGCGATTTATTTTTGTTGGGGTCGCGGTTCTAACCCAACCTAACCTATTTTCCTGGCACAGGTTTATTTTTTTAGGGTCACTGTTCTAACCTAACCTAACCTATTTTCTGGTAGCGATGTTTTTGAGGTCGTAGTTCTAACCTATATTCTGGTGTTTTATAACAAAACGTCGAAGAAATAAACAGCGATATTTAGTTGTTCTGCGTCTCATGAATAGTTAACGAAATGTATTTTTAACCCGTCCCGCGTCCTAGAGACTACATTACATTACATTAGTCTCTAGGACGCGTGACGGGTTAAGAAAATAATAATTCTTGTACTGTTGTTCAAACAATTGTTTAATATGTGTAATGTAGTCGATGAAGTGAAATTACTCCAGAGATGAAAGTATTAGTATTCAAAGCTATGTTTTTTTTCGATGAAATGAAAATTCGGTAAATAGTTTGTCGACATTTCAAGGGGCACCCCATAAATACATATATGAACATACCACAGCATAATAATTTTTCAAAATAAAAAAAAATACGAAATTTGGATCAAGTATCGGAGCAAAGTAACCTCATTTTACGGTACTTACACAGTATTTTATACACACTCCGCGCACTCAAATAACGTTGGTACCAGAATTATATTTTATGACAATTTTCCATTAAAAAATGAAAACCTGAAATCCTCTTATGCTATTGTAGTATAAATTCACGAACAACTTTCCTTGAGCTTTGACATGCATTGGCAACCTATTTCAAGATTGGATGACGCTGGAACCGAAACTTTCTGCATTAGGAGTATGATTGAACTTACCCCAACGGAAAAGTCGCCAAGTGGCCCAATGTTCTATCCACAAAACACTAAAATGAAATCACTATACTTCAAGTCTGTATAATCCCTAATAGCTTGGTCAGGCGCCAAATTATCAAGAGTGGATTATACTTAAAGTGGATTAACCTTTTTGTCGGACCACACGTGCAAACAATGGTCCGGAAAAAACGGCACTGAAATTTCATCGCTTTGAGTGGTGTTTGATATTGTTTTCCTTTGTACTCAGAAAACTTGGATGGCGGCTGGGACTACAAGCCATCACCGGTATTCTGGTTATGGCATTTTTTCTTAGCGCAGTTTATCGGAGCGCATCGTTGTACCATCCACAAAGGCGTGCTATCTTACACCTGAAAAACCAGCGCCGAAAGGTAACTAGCATTACATCCCATCACTTGCTGCGACGTTTTTGCTATTTGTGTTGAATTAATAATTATATTGTATTGTTTGTAGGTTAAAGAAAAGAAAGGGCTAAGAAGGTCAGCCCCGATAATCGATTTAAGCCCTCTTAACTCACGGCCTGCTAAAGTTTTGTTATTGGCTGCAGGAGTGGCCGCTTTCGGACTTTACACTCCCGTCTTTTTTTTGGTAAGATAATCGATGTATTTGTATTTTCTTACCAAGTTTATACATAAAAAACGAACTTTATTGCTGACAGTGCTACATTAGCACAAAGTAGAAACAAACAAGAGAAACCGGCCCCGCCATTATAAGATTCCGTACTACCTACAACTACTACCTTTTTGTACAATAAAGAGTATAAACAAACAAACAAACTACTGCACATATTCAAATTTTAAGTTTTGATTGACTATTTCTCGTTAACTTCTTAGCATACTAAGCTGAGTCAGCTTTCCTTTTAAATTCATTATTATATAGGTACCACCGTCAAGTTTTTTTTTCTGATATGATATTACAAGCTAACGTATTAGTTTATGGAGGGGCGGGGGGACGTTTGCATCTAATCAAAACTAGCACTTTTAAAAGCCTATATTTTGCAAACGGGTTCCTAAATCGAAAAATGGTCCTAGTAAACTTATTTGAAAGACCTATCCAACCAAACCCCATACATGGGCTCAGTTGAGAAAAAAACCTCCTCGCTTTATGTCTAGGGGAGGTACTTATTTACCTACCCTAAAAAATGTTTCATCCAATTATATTTTTTGGCGCTGTTAAAATACTTTTTGTGCAAAATAGCAGCTTTCAGCACTAACAGTCTCTAACCTAAGCCGCGGACAGACGTACTGACATGGCAAAACTATAAGGGTTCCTTGTTTGGCTGCGGAGCCATAAAAAAAGTTCGAACAATGGATAAGCATCTGATAGAGATATATACTTGTGAAAGAGCTTCGTCTATGTCTATACTGACGAGCAAAAATAATGGTCACTTTGTATTCAGAGTATGATTATTTTTGCTCGTCAGAGTACATAATATAATCTATCGTCTTGGTTGTATTTAGCAATAACAAATTGAGTTGACAACTATTATTCTCAGTAATATTAGTTGAAGATAAGTATACTCGTAAATGAGTGTGGAAGAATATGTAAGAAATTACATGATATATTAAAGCACTCTTAAAAAATCGAAGTAGAATAATAATATCTAGCCTATGTGAGAGCATAAAAAAACAACCGGCTAACTTTGAGTTCTCACGGAGGGTTCTGTGCAGAAAAAAAAAATTTACCCGTCATAGTAATTTAAAAAGACGGGTGCCCCTTGAAATTTTGACAAACTAATTATCGAATATTCAATACTAATATTTTCTCTTGGAGTAATTTCAATTCATCGAATAGTCATTACATATTAAAACAATTATTAGAACAACAGTACAAGGATTATTATTTGCTTAAAATACATTTCATCAACAATTCATGCATGAGACAGAACAACTAAATATCGCTGTTTATTTGATCGACGTATTATTACAAAACACTTTTATTTCATAGTTGATTACATATTATAACAATATTCTACTAGTTTTAGTGATTCAAGATTGAATTTTGCATCTTTTTCATATTTTTAAGCAAATTTGAAGGCTTGTATTCTTCTGAAAAATAAAATGAATATAGTTACTATTATTATAAAAATAGTTTTGGTTAGGTTAAAACTGCGACCCCAACAAAAATAAATCGCTACCAGGAAAGTAGGTTAGGTTAGGTTAGAACTGCTACCCCAACAAAAATAAATCGCTACTACAAAAGTACATTACAACTGCGACTTCAAAAAATCATTGAAGTTGTGAAATGATAAATATTAAAACAATATTCTAATATGTACATTCACAACACTGAAAAAAGTATGAAATCTACCAAATAAACAATCTCTTAAATAGTATTTCCAGAAATTAAAAATCGGTGATTTAAAAATACTCATTCTAATCATTCCGGGTAATGAATATTCGACGAAATGAAAATATGAAATGTTGACTTAAATGAAGTTCTATTAAAAGTATGTCGACATTTCAAGGGTAATCCCAAAAATACATTTTCTTTCACTTTTGTTGTGAGACTTTTACTTGCCATATTCCACGTACCTTCCAGGTACCTATGTACCTACATTTTTCAGTATAAAAATACTTTTGAAAAGTATTTTTTGATTTCTGTTGGGTACAAGGTTGTTATACCTACCTAAATAGGTAGGTACTCATATAAAACCGATCAATCAATATATGTAAAAAATCTTCACAGGCTTTACAAGGCTTCCAAGAGGGTTTAGAAGAGAGTGCGCTGGTGCTACTCCAGACTTTTCTGGGGTTCGCTGCGGTCCTCGGCTGCGCCGGCTTCGGGCTCGTGCTGGTGCGGCCGTCAGCCCAGTGCCTTGTCTCCAAACAGTACTTGTGTCAGACAGCGATGCTGGGAATAGGTAACCCTTTTAAAATGAAACTACCGTAAAACTCACTCATATTTAATGAAAAAGAACCGGATAACTCACGTCTTAAATCGATTTTAGCTTCACTCCACATCTTTCGGGGCGAGCCGCGTTGCTCCGGGAAGAAGGGCTACGAACTAGCTTGAAACATGTCGAGCTAAACTCGATTTCAGACGTGAGTTATACCGGATAACTTATCCGATTCTATTTCATTAAATATAGGCAAACCTATTTTTTTCTTTAACACGTTGAAGCGAGCCAGCAGCGACTTCAAACTAAAATAAAAACTCCACCGAGTAACGGTGGAAGCCTACAGTAACTGTTGTGATATGACGAACTGACGTAACTAGTACTTGGTTGTACGGAGTATATATTGTTTCGTCATATATGTATTAATCCCGTCAATTGGCATATCATCGCGGTGCTCGCCTCAACGTGTTATGCCTCCGCTTGCCGAGAGAGTGGGCGAAAGGAGCGATTTCTTCCTCGTGGGAACTATGAGCAATCGTTTCACCGATTGAATATTTATTCACTCTTGGATATTTAGGAGTCACATTTTTCGCCTTCATAAATGAAATAATTTATTTTTCACACCTTCTCTTCAGAAAAGTAACTTTTCCTCCCTGACGAGAGGGAGCAAAGTGCAACTTTTCTGTTCAAGGCTTTTCTAAGGTTTTATTGCAAATGCCATTTTTTTGAAGTTGATAATTGTTAAGCCACACCATTTTCTATGCTGGTTGTTCTTTATAATAATATTTTGTTTTTTTTTCAAGTTTCTTAATGCTCGTTGTGAAAAGTTGTATGAGCCACTCGGGAGCAAAAATATTTTCATCTTGGGCGTTAACACTTGAATCCCTCATTACGCTCAGGATTCTACTTTAGAATCCCTCGCTACGCTCAGGATTCTATTGTAGAATCCTTCGCTACATTCTGGATTCAATGTACGCCCTCGCCGTAAATACACCATTTTGCTCCCTTGTGACACAGATAACTATTCCTTTAGACATGGTAACAAGTGGTTTTATAAATGTGCTAATGTTCAGTGACACTTCTAACCAAAACCATTGGCATGCAAATATTATCTAAATAAATTCAATAAAAAGACAATTAATTTTAAAATATAAATTACTAATTTTAATTGAATAATAGTTATTAA
Source organism: Choristoneura fumiferana (assembly GCF_025370935.1). NCBI lineage: Eukaryota > Metazoa > Arthropoda > Insecta > Lepidoptera > Tortricidae > Choristoneura > Choristoneura fumiferana. The sequence goes on from NC_133494.1 coordinate 9,811,012, forward strand.
GTTATAGGTCAATGTAACCGTGTGACAATAACAATTATTATTTTAAATATTCTCTTTATCTTTAATCCACTGATATAATTTAAATCTAAATTTACTCTAAATTAAGACGACGAATTGGGTATTTGGTGAAAAACATCTAGTTTTTTCTCAGCAATTACAAAACATATCAAAGTGATATTTGAAAACCTGATTCTTCATTTCAATGACTTTGTTTTCCAAGTTGCCGAAACACGATTCGTAAAATTTTATAGCACAGAAAAAAATATCAAAGATACCTCTTGTAAGACAGGGATTTGCTTCTTACAGGCAACCCAGATCAAATTAAGATTCCAAATTTTCATGTTAAATTAGTTTTAACCCATACTTCAACATTCAAGTTGGATTTTATTTTATTAAATTGTAATTTGTAGTTGAAACGACAAAAACCGTTTTGTCGCTTACGACATTTTAATATAAGCTAGCGCGCGCTCGTATTTTGTATGAAACCCTATGAAACCAGTCCCCTCTCAGCGCATGCCTCAGACCGCCGCCGGCGTTGTCAGCGACGGACCTATGCTAGTCGAACTGCCACGCGCCATCGATCGCATATAAAATAATACCGAGCAATAAATGGGAAAAAAATGTCGGATCTTCAAAAAGGAAAAATAAAGGTTGTTTAATTCATGAATGTATGGTTATGATTAAGAAAAGGTGAGTAATCATTATATTTCTACAGTTCACTGGCACAAAACGTAAACAAATCGCCATGACAACGTCAGTTCTTAGTTTGTCGCCATGACGGTTCATGACATATGACATACTAACAAAATAATATGATATTTACATCGAAAGTAACAATAGAGCTATATTTCCAAAAAACTTTTTGATATAATGTGATATTTTGGTATCTTACGGACATTTAAAAGGCATTCGATTACGGTTTGTGCTAGTGCTGCATTCTGACGGCAGAACATTGCAGTAATATTCCCTATCTGCTTCTAGTTTTATACGAGTATAATAGGTAATACCTAAGTACTTACCTACTTTTTAGATAGGTAAGTAGGTAGGTAGGTAAGGTAGTTAATAGTTAAAAATATTCTAAAGTATGTGTGTGAACCAATAGTGAACTGCAAGTACCTAAGTACGCGAAAACATTAACTTCTAAACTTTAGAAATCTAAAGGTACTGTAGAAAATCGATTTTATTCCTTTCATTATTGCAATTCAGTGTTTGTACAAAAAGCCATTGACTATACTTACAAAACTATTCACATTTCAATAAGCAGTAACACAAATAATAAAAATACATTATTATCTTTCAGGAAGCAATCATTAGAACAAAGTTCTGAGAATAAAGTCTTGGAGCCGTCTTCGAATTTAGGTGGAAATAAAACAATGTCAATCGATTTTATGCAAGGATATGTAGTGGTATGTATCCATATTAATTTTAAAGATCTACTTACTTTGAATATCAACTCTTGATTGAAGTTAATATCGCTTCATTTTAATTTAGTTTCTTTGGAAAACGAGAATATTCGCCAATGTATGCAGTTACAAAATGTATTAATCTCGTAAGATTTTAGTGCCTACCTGGGCGTTTTCACAAAAAAGCGTATTCATTCAATTTTGGAAAAAATATAGTTTTTCCTTCTCAGAATCAAAAGTACAATCGATTCCGATGGTTTAAAAAAAAGTCCCTATCAAAAATGACAGTTTTGTAACTTTTTTTTTTCAAACACTCGGTATGGGCGTCACAAAACTGACTCATAAAGTTTATATGAAAAAATTAAATACATTTTGAAAGAAAAGGTACACTTTTTTTGAAAACGCCTACCTACCTACATAGTAATTATAGTATAATTAATAACAAATTCAAGTTTATAAATAAGAAAATTTATTTAAGAACTGCAGATAAGAATAATAAGGACCTTCTTGAAGAAACTATGTAGGTCTACAGCTACAGTATTTCTTTTATTGCCAATTTTTACGTGAGCAGAATAAAGATCATATTTTTTGGTTTGAAACTTGTAAAAATGTTTTTTTTTTTCTATTATAGATAGAAATATAATGTGAGAAAAATAACTCATCTCTCAATATAGTATTAGAATGCGCATCTGAAGTATCAGTAGGTTTTGTATTAACTTAAAGCCAGTAAACGAATGTACTTATACTTTGGTGTACAATAAAGAGTCGGAGTATTGTGTTGTTTTGTACATAGGTTCTAAAAAGGTTAATTTTAAAGATATAAGACAGCTTTTTTCTACTTTGCCTTTTTTTACTGTGATTTCACTGTATAGTCAGCACCCAAAGTAGCGGATCATTTTTTTACTTTGTCGTTTTTTTTTACTTTGTTGTATGGTGTAAGTACGTTGTTGTATAACGACAAAGTTTAAAAATACGCAGCTACTTTTGATGCTGACCGTACTGATCTGTGGTGTTACGAATATTTGTATTGTACTAAAAATAACACAGTTGAACCTTAAATAAAAAGTTGACCCTTACAATATCTAGAGTAAAATAAACGTTTGTTTCAGATTGAGACCGAAAATCAAGATTTGGGGCACCGAATAATTGATTTTAATCATTTTATAATGGAACTTGTAAAACTTTCTCAGCATAAGTGTTCGTTTGATTACAGATTAGCTATAATGAAATTAGTTTCTGAAAATCAAGTACGAGTAGGCTTGCAATCTGAGTTTTCGGTGTGTAGCTAACGTTGACAACTCAAATTATGTTATGTCAGTTTCCGAATAATAACGGTGTTAAATTTGGGTAATTCTGGGAAAATACAAACAAACATAGATGCACGGAAAAACCAGAAAAAGAGACCAGCGCTTTCCTGATTTTTCTGATCTATGTTTCAGTTTGTATTTTCGATGTGGATTTTACGGGATGATCGTAAAAGTAACCAAATTTGGAGTTGAAATAAAAAAATACAAAAAGAATCCAAAAACCAATCTCAATTCTGGGAAGAATAAAATACAGATTAATTCTTTTGTGCCGACCGTTGCCGGCGGTGATGGCGGAAAAAAGGCCTTTATTTCTAAGAGTTATCTCCTTATATACTAGTTTAACAACGCCCTCTTCGGGCTGTTTATAGAACTTATTGGTTAAATACAGCCATTGGCAGATCTTGTAGATCTAAATGAATAAATTTAACAAACGGCTATAAATGATTGCGTTGTCTTTTAATAATGTTTGTGTAAATATTTTTTTTTTAATATAAATAAGTAAAATGTAAAATATAAATACCTATGTAAATTAGTAAATAACTGTGTTAAGTGTAAATAAGTAAAATATTAATATTAAAAAAGATAAATATAAAAAATTACCTGTAAAACCGTACGTTTGTATTATTTACTTTTTGCTCTGCAATACTTGCCTACATTTACGGCCCGAGATTTCTTATGTGTAATGGGTCTCAACCTACTTACTATCAAATGGACAATATATGGTGGCAGGCCAAATCTATAAATTTAATTTTTAATACAAGCTCTTGTCGACTGTGTTTTTTGTGGATTGTACTTGCACTGTCATCCACCCCACATAAGTACATATGCCAAATTTCACGTCAATCAGACCACTAGAAGTGAGTCAAAATTCACTTGCAAGATTTTACAAACAACAACAGAACAACAACAACACACAATACAAATATTGCAAGTTAATAAAATTTTGTAAAATAGTTCCATAAGAATAAAAAATTGAACCGACTACAAAAAACCATGAAAATAATTTTCTACCATTCAGAAATCGGTGCCTCAGCACGAGCCAGCAGGAGTGGACCTATATAGTCGTCTACTATACGCGTATATTGGGCTTCAATTACTCCTGCTGGCTCGTGCTGAGGCACCGATTTCTGAATGGTAGAAAATTATTTTCATGGTTTTTTGTAGTCAGTTCAATTTTTCGTTATATTTTTTTTTCACGCCTTTCAGTGTAAAAGATCTAAGATACAATAGTTTAATGTCAACTGCTCGTCACCTTTTACAAAAAATTGCTTTTTCCGATGCAGAGACTTTCATTATTGAGGAGTCCTGGTGCATCGTCACCCGTTCCATTTCACCATATGCATTACGATTAACTTAAATTGCTTAGCAACTGTGTTAAAGTCATTGAAATTCAACCCGTGAGGTACTTGTTATCGAGTAGTAGCTCGGTTGGTCAAATGTGGTCTTCATCATCAGTTCCACTTCACGAAATGAAGATTTTCAAGAGCAAATGCACAAGTTACTACTAAAGATATCGAAATTACCATAGGTGTCCCTACAATATTTGAAGACTTCCCTCGATTTCCTTAGGATCCGATCTTCAGATCCTGATTTGGTGCATATGGGACCTAATTGAAAGCAAAAAGAAAATACAACCGAATTGATAACCTCCTCCTTTTCTTGAAGTCAGTTAAAAATACTCGTGATTTCATTACCTACTGCTATTTGCAAAAAAACTAAAAAAAGTTGTAAGGGCAACTCTAAGACGTCTCTGTCTGTTTTAGCGCGCTGTCTAGGCGCTGTCAGTGTAACATACGGTCGACTGTGACACGCAAGCCGCGTAAAAAGTAGAGGGGTGTGAGCGGGTTGCGGGGTACAAACGCTCTGTTTTCGATTCATTGTTTAGCGATGCGTCACCTTCACAAAGTTCTATATTTCAAAAATATATAAACAGGGACTGTCAATAGATTCAACCGTTTAAAAAGTGGTTTACAAGAAGTTAAAGTAGTAGTTATTTTACAAGAAGTAGAGTATTTAAATGTATTTATGTTTCACTATTGTGATATATTAGTGGGCATAAACTGATGGTAAATACATTTAAATAATTCTCTCGGTAGGTGTGTGTGTAAACTTAGCGGCAGTACATGAAATCAGTTCTAAATGTCTACGACTTCGGACGTAAATGTAACCTTTTCTTTTCAGGTATTTCAATGCTAGCTCTGAGCAGCGTCGAAGGCTACCACGGATACGTGTTGTTTGCCTGGATGTACGGATTATGTTTGGGAGGATTTCTCTACTCTATAAAAATGCTAACGATGGAGCGCATTCGAGGACGTCATTTTGCCAAAGTTTGGGGTAAGTAACTTTGCACTTAGTCTGGAACTGCACTCCGTCTTGTCTGATTTTCATGTTGCCTTGTTATAATTTTGTTCTTGTCTCCGCATTTTGATAACGAAAGTATATTACATTTACTTACTTTTTTTATAAAGAATGTGATATTGGGCGCCTGTTTTCAAGTTAGCCACTTGATAAAATTGTATAGAGAATTAAAAGTACACATTTTTGTTATTTTATTAAACTTTAAAAAGAAAATAAACGTGAGACTCGGGCATAGGTAATTAATTAATGAAAATCACCCGATTGTCTATTTACATACAGGGATCCTAAAATAGTGAAGCACGATAGTTCTTTATTTTTAAAAGTCTGTGGAAGATCGTTTATGATAAATCTTAAACGGCAAAACATAGTCGTGTTCTGACGTATGTCCCTCTGTATGTATTTAGGTAAGTACGAGTATATACGCTTAGATCTTTTGAACGGAAGGTATGAATTTATTTAATGCGGTTTTATTTATAAAGCGATTTATGAGGAAAGTTTGTAGATGACGTTCCACGGGCCGCGCAGGTCTAATTTTGTAGTAAAAAAGAGGTAAAAAATGTGAAGAAACCGGCATTGATTATAGACAGCCTTTGTTTTTTCTTAATTCGCCTCTTTCTTTCAAAGTTGCAACAGTGTAAACTGGGGCGGGTCGCTAGTCCTACTAATATTATAAATGTGAAAGTTTGTGAGTGAGTGAGTGAGTGAGTGAGTGAGTGAGTGAGTGAGTGAGTGAGTATGTTTGTTACTTTTTCACGCTTAAACGGCTGGACGGATTTGGATGAAATTTGGCGGAAAGTTAGTTTATAACCTGGATTAAAACATAGGATACTTTTTATCCGATAATCCCACGGGATAGGGATAAAATCTCGAAATAACAACCGCTAGGCTTAGTCATGAAATTTGGTATGTAGGTAGTTGGACGTCTGGAATAAAACATAGGTGACTTTTTGATCCGATATTCCACGGGATACCTAGGGATAAAATCTTGAAATAACAACCGCTGGTCTTTGAGCCATGAAATTTACTATGTAGGTAGCTGGACCTCTGGAATAACACATAGGCTACTTTTTATTCGATATTCCCACGGGATAGGGATAAAATCTCGAAATAACAACCGCTGGGTTTAGAGTCATGAAATTTGGTGTGTAGGTAGTTGGATGTCTGAAATAACACATAGGTAACTTTTTGACTCGATATTCCCACGGGATACCTAGGGATAAAATCTTGAAATAACAACCGCTGGCTTAGAGCCATGAAATTTAGTGTGTAGGTAGCTGAACCTCTGAAATAACACATAGGCTACTATTTATTCCGATATTCCCACGGGATAGGGATAAAATCTCGAAATAACCGCTGGCTTAGAGTCATGAAATTTGGTATGTAGGTAACTGAACATCTGGAATAACACTTAAGGGACTTTTTTGACCCGATATTCCTACGGGATAACTAGGGATAAAATCTCGAAATAACAAAAACTGGGCTTAGAGCCATGAAATTTGGTATGTAGGTAGCTGGACCTCTGGAATAACACATAGGCTACTTTTTATTCCGATATTCCCACGGGATAGGGATAAAATCTCGAAATAACAACTGCTGGGCTTAGAGGCATGAAATTTGGTATGTAGGTAGCCGGACGTCTGGAATAACACATACGCTACTTTTTATCCCGATATTTCCACGGATAGTTTTGTAACTAAGGGACCCCATACATCCGTGTATTATTGTTATTATTATTTTGTAATTTTTCTTTATTGTATACTACTGTAGTTTTAAGTTATTATATTTGTACTTATTTTATTTTGAAAATATGACTTTCTGGCAAGCTTCTTGCGGCGCATTCTTCTGGCAATGATGGTCTTTCCGAAAGTGCTGGTATTTTAAAAATTACGTGTAAAAGTGCCCATTGCGGCCTATTTACTGAATAAATGTATGAATTTAATTTGGATAGGGAAAATTTTTGAAATTTTAGCACTGGGTTTAGAGGAATTTTGTACATGACGTTCACACACGCGCAGGTCTAGTGTAGAAAACGATAAAAAATGTGAAGATACCGGCATTGATTATAGACAGCCTTTGTTTTTCTTAATTCGCCTCTTTCTTTCGAAAGTTGCAACGTGTAAAGCTGGGGCGGGTCGCTAGTTGATTATAATAATAATCAATTCTTTGTGCAGGTTTCGTCCAAGGTGCGGAAGCTCTACCTGTGATAGTGGGCGTGCCGGTGACCGGCTACATTAACCAGCAGGCGCCCCGGGCGGGCTTCTACTTCTCAACGGCGGCGACGCTCACGGGTGCCTTATTGCTGTTCTTCGTGGGCTTCTCCAAGCGGGAGCCGGAGCCGCCTCCGCCGGCGCCCGCGCCCACGATAGCGGAGGCGTGCCCGTGCGTGACGCCGCCGCGCTGCGAGCCGGCCTGGTGCGCATGCGGCGCGGGCGGCGCCACGGCCTACTGCGCCTGGCCGGGGCCCACCTGCAGCGCCAGGCTGCCCAAGTCACTGTCGTACGCGACCCCCCTGGACCGAGTGTGTTGCTCTGCCGCAGCATACCCCGAGTGCTGCCGTCGCGCGCCGATCCTGCGTCCGTCCCGCAGCGTCCCGGAAGGCCTAGCGCGTCGAGGCAGCACTTGGAGCCGTGGGGGCTCCTGCCGTGCCTCTTGCCGCCGCCGCGAACATCACCTCATAGAACAAATCACCACCTCCGTATGATATCCGCAGAACGTTTGCACTTGTAGACGATTAGATTAGAGTGAAAAAAATTGGACACTCGTTACTGTGCGCTAAGTGAAAATGTGTAAATATTTCAACTTTTGTAGCTCGAGATCAAGCTGATAGTGATTAGGGTAAAAGCAATAACGGGATTGATAATAGTGCTGGAAACAAAATAATAACGTGTTCATTTACTTTCGTATTTCACTGACGAACCAAGAAAATCAGAAATACTGTTAACATTTTCTCATTTTTTTAGTGTTCCGTAGTCGACTATAACCCTTATTTTCAATTTAAGTAATTCATTCAGCTTTAAACTGAAAGAATGTATTGTTATTCAATTTCAATTTTCAAACATTTGTATTAACCGAGCTAACCCTATCAGAAGTTATTAAATAATTAGGATTTTTGACTACTTACACATTTCTTGAAGTACTCGAGGGACCTTTATTGTTATAGCTAATACTGAAATGTAATAAATGCTCACTTTTCATCAAATTTAATATTTAAACTATGATAAAGTAACATTATGAGTAATTTGGAAACCCTGTTACTTTTCCTGCCCGTAACTAGTAACTATTGCGAAGATAGCGTTTTAGGAATAAGTAAAGGGATATCAATAGAAATTATTACGGGAAACGGAGAAAACAAAGTCAATTTTAGCAATTTGTTGATTACAGTTATTGTCTAACCGCAGCTTAGGATGTTTAGATAGTTAATTTTCGTTGTTGTTAATTCGATATTTTATTGTTTGTTAACTGTAGAGTGTATCGATTATTCAGTTTATTTATGTTGTTGCGAGGATTGTTATGTTTTTTGTACCAAAGCGTGTTTACAATTTTGGTGGTGAATAGAGAAGATATTAAAGAATTTAGCAAAACAGTTCTTGTGTTATTTTATTTAAACTACGCCTTTCAGATACCTACAATAGGGTTTATCGTAATTACGTAAAGACAAGCTTAAAAGCTGATTTTAGTGCTTTGTCACTTTCAGTAATTTGAGACAAGTTAAACTGTCTTGGTATTGCTCTTTGTTACACAACGTATAATGTAGTAAACAATTTTAATTATGTCACATATTTATTTTATATAGATATAATCAAAAAAGAATAAATATTGTTCTGAAAGTTGGACTTTACTATTTTTGATGTTCTACTATTGATACTAATAGGATATCATCTTATTATATATGTACACCCTACCCCTAGGTCTAGGCCTGTGCCCTACAGTGGTAGAATGAGAGGGCTTTTGGCTGTAGATCCAACGTGGGTTAAATTTCTGTAGCCATCGCTTATTACTCGACTTCATATTACTTTAGAAATAGAAATAAGCTTTATTGTATAACTGTGTTTTTACAGCAGTGTTGGTAGCTTGAAATAAGTCTCAACAGTTTGTCCTTCTCGGACGTACAATGTAAAATATAAAATAGTAAATACCAACAACAAGGAGTGATACCAAGAACCTCAAACCACCCCCTATACCTTACTTACATATAAGTGAATGCAGGTGGTAGGACCTTGTGCAAGGTCCGTCCGGATTGCTACCACCATCTTGCTCGCTAATCCTGCCGTGAAGCAGCAGTGCTTGCACTGTTGTGTTTCGGCGTGGAGAGTAAGACAGCCGGTGAAATTACTGGCACTTGAGGTATCCCATCTTAGGACTCTAGGTTGGCAACGCATTTGCAATCCCCCTGGTGTTGCAGGTGTCTATGGGCGGTGGTGATCTCTTACCATCAGGAGATCCACTTGCTCGTTTGCCATCCAGTCGAATAAAAAAAAACCAACTTGCGTATTGCGTATGAAATAACATACTATGCTCATATTGAATTTGGTAAATAATGTCAAATTTGTAAATAAATACGCGTGCCTGGCATCTTTACACGAGCCGAATAAGTGTACCTACAGCAGCATAATAATAACGCCAACATAACATTGTATTCATCACAGACACGTCCTTGTGAGGAAAATGCTGGGCTGAGATATAGAGATGTTTCCGAGGATGAAAAAACTCAAGAAAGTAGCGTACATATTATGCTGAATAATATGATTACGTCCCACTTGATGCACAGAATACGAGGACGTTGAAATAGCTGTAAAAGTGAAGAGACGGGACGAGTGGAAGTGATATCGATCCCACGACTATTCTCAGACGGAAGGTGGGAGGACCGAGCTTTATAGCCAAGGGGGGTTACATGGTCAAATTCTAGTCCTAGAATACGAAAAAATGAGAAAAATATCTACGCTGTCTTAGACCTAGCCTAGGGGCCAGGGGCTTTATTATTTTAAAAATATGCCATCGTGTATTAGTGTAGTGGTGTAGAACGGCCATTCTCATTTTATCGTGCACCTGTCTAATTACCGTACCGTTTTTTTTTTCATGCAAAAGCGACACGACACTGCAACTGAGTGAATACCTAGAAAAAGGACGGCTGCCATTTACATTTGTCTGTGCACTCAAGTCTTATTACTGTGTAAAAAAGCATTACGGTAATTAGACAGGTGCACAATAAAATGAGAATGGCCGAGAAACGAAACGTACCTGTATGAAAATATTGGTATTATCTTTCATAAAGTCAAAGTCAAAGTCAAAATCTTTATTCCATTTAGGCTATAACAAACACTTATGAATGTCAAAATAATCTACCACCGGTTCGAAAAAACCTCTGTTGAGAAGAGTCCGGCAAGAAACTCAACGAGGTATATTTTTTTAAACAGATTTACAATATTATTAAATGTTATCTATCACAAGTATTTAATACAACTTTATTACTACTATACTTATCTAAATAACAAAATATTATGAAAACCCATACTTGACTACTCAGGTAAGTATATATTATGCAACAAGTAAGGCAAACTTTTCTAATCAGGTTCATCCTCATGTGGTGTCCTCAGATAAATCACGTTTGTTTTTAATGCAAAGAATGATATTACGCACGCACACACATTAGTAGGTAGGAATAGTAGTAGTAGGCTAATTTTTACCCTAGTAACGTAGGGGATTAAGTATATGTTTTTATTGCAAAATTTAAGTCAGTCAGTAAAAAATTAACAAGTAAACGAAATTCATTTTGGCGAAATACAGAGTAATGCCGTCCACACGTTGCGTCCGCTACGACTGTGGACATCGCTTGTGACCACGTGACCGTAGCACATAATCGCTTTACTATCAGAAAGTGAAAGTGGCGCATTGCTGTGAGTTTGCGAACTATTGACGACCGGATGGCCAAGTGGTTAGAGAACCTGACTACGAAGCTTGAGGTCCCGGGTTCGATTCCCGGCCCGGGCAAATATTTGTATGAAGTAAATATTTGTGCGAGTATTTGTATTTATCTATATAAGTATGTTTATCCGTTGCCTAGTATCCATAGTACAAGCTTTGCTTAGTTTGGGATTAGGTCAAATGGTGTAAAGTGTCCCATGATATTTGATACTATTTATTTATTTATATTCAAAGCGGTAATTGTAGGAGGGTTAGTTATTCTCGCAGAAAATTATTATTCGTAGTCTCAGATGGACTTAAACAGTAGTACCATCGCAGGGATCCGATTCCGAACATCGACCACTCGGAATATAGATGAAAACCCGAAAATAAATGCCCCGATCAGCCGTAGATACGCGCCCAATGACTCCGCGTTCCTGTCATTTCAATGAAGCAATTTGATTAAAATCGTCAGACACGGGGTCGAGACACCCACTGATAATTTCTCTTAATTAATGTTTTCAAGCCAAACTTTTATGCGGGTTGCGAACGACGCCTGGTGACTATTAAGCAGTATCATCCCCATTTCACAACGATAATGGTCATTAAGATCCATCTAAAAAATTAACTCTACATTAATGCCGCATTTTATTAGCTATTCGAAATATTTGTCGGTACGCAAAGTAAAACTAGAATAACATTTTAACGAGATTAAATTCGCCCATCCCATCATTACGGCCGGCATAAACGTTTAGGCCCTTCAATAGAATAAAGGATTCCTCATAATAATAAGATGCTCGAGACGTCAATCGCAGCCCTCACTCATCGCGTCCTGATCCCTCTGAAGCCCATAGGCAAATGGAAAGTGCGGGCGAGAGGAAATGAGGTGATTTCAATAGAGCTCACGCTCTCGACAATTCCGTCACTCGGTTTACGAGCAGTGACGTCGCTCGTCTCCTAATAAACCTTTATGTCCCACAGCCGTTCTAGAATACCAAGTAATACGACGTAATTATTTAGGGCAAACATCCTCGATACAAGCCAGATAACATCGGTGATTTTCTACATACAACTAGACTAATAAGGTGCGCTTGTAAAAGGAATTACATAAATATGGCTCGTACTAGTTAGCAGGGAATGCAATTTTTCATATACGGAAGATACGTCGGTCCCGATGTGGACGTGCTCACTTGATATTCACCGGAGAACGCCGTCCGTCATAAGAGTGGTCGTAATTAAGACGCGGTGGGTAGACGCGTGCACCGCATATATTTGTGAAGGATTATGGAAATACTCGACCGTACAGCCACTATCCTCGGGAACTCTCCCAATTTGGCTACAGGTGCGATGGGTCACGACTTCTGCAATAGCTATATTTCGTTTGGCTGAACTTCGTTGCCGCCCTTGTTTTTTTTATTGGACAGGACGGCACCGGTGCTAGAGTTTATACATAGTTACTGTAGATAAAAAAGGTAGGCATTTGGTCTCTCATTTATTCTTTTTCCATATGTTAATTCAATTTTATTTTCATGTGCGTTTTTGACAGTACCCTAAAAAAAACTTTAAAATTAAATTAACCATACCTACTTATTCTATTCGTAATTGTTTATCTTGATCCCTGGAATACAACTTAAAAAAATTGTAAATTAAGTGTCTCATGTTTTTGAGTTGAGCTAAATTCACCGCGTCGCTCGGCTCCTCTTATTATTTATGCATGAAGTTAGGAATATGCGACGTTTAAGACAACAGGGAACCACTGCACACATTTCATTCTTAATTAAATGTGCGTTGCCAATTATCCATACGCGCGAGGTTCGTGCTGGTGGAAAATTAAAGGGTGACAAACTGGGGGGAGAAACAAAAAAATATTGTCTAAACACAACATAATTAGGGCATCTCCTTTCACTAAATATTTTTCGTGATATTTTAAAACAATACATTTTAACAAACCTGTCGGATCTTAAACTCTACATCTATTTTATCTAAGGTAAACGTCCAACACGCTCATGCCCAATAAACGACGACACCCTGCTGTCATCTCCATTGCTAATGACATTAGATTAAAGATGCCGAGTATTGGGACAGTGACGAACACGCGTACGTTTACCTTACTCATACATAGCAAACCATTATAATCTGAAAGTAAACACGTTTATTTCTGATTTTAACTATAAAAAATATATTTTAAATTCAATGGCTTAAAACAAATTTGAATTTTATAGGTAAGATCAATTATAAAGTGTAAGCAAATCAAATGGATCATCAAAATGGAATGATGGCAGCGAATTTCTTATTACAGTCCGCATTTTGCTTATAGTTGATACCTACGTTTGATTTACACTATAATTTTGTATCTAATGTGACGAAACGCTTCACTGGCAGAACCGATTCTGAATTACATTATGCATATATGTAATCCATAAAGCAACTTATCGTGTACATCATATTACATTACCATACCCAGGCGAGGAAGACCCCCGCTGATTTGTGTATTCAATTACGTGGTAATCACTTCAAACGCGTCTCCAAGATATTCGACAAGGACGTATAAATACCGTAGGTAGGTAATCTATTAAGTAATAATCTATTAAGGAGCGTCAAGTATGATAATAATAATTGATTGATTCAGTCGTTCATTTGCGTAGATCCAATCAATGAACTAATAATTTACGCACACATACACATACACACATACTTACAGAAAGCAGTTGGAAATAATTAAGTTAGATTTTTCCAAAGTGTTTGACTTATTTAAAAAATTATGATACAGATTTTTAAAAACTTAACTCTTTCCTTGCCAAAGTCATTTAAAAAATTTACAAATTAAAATAAGAGGTCAGCTGAGAGAATAATGTTGAAAAAAATTATGTCGCTAGTTTTGGGTTTCGGTGAATGTTTACTGAATAGTAAGACATTCGTTTTCTTAAGCAGTGGACGTGTGCTCGGGTGTGTGCGGGTTAAGTGTTTGAAACGATGAATTTTGTGTGATAGTTGAGCTTGTGTGACATGTATTGTATGAAGAGAGCAAAGTTATACCCTTACAATTTTAGATAAGTATACTTAATAAACAGCTAGGTTTGCAACGTAGCACCTGTTCTTGAACGACGAGTAAGTGACAGGCAATCGATTTCACGCCGAACCAGCAATTCCCGAAGAATTTCCGTTAATTGAAAGACGAGACACTTCGAACGATGCTGGTATTTTACTATTAATTAATCTACTGTTGGCTGCTTTTCTACTAAATATGTGCGAGGATTTGTGTTCGGAGGAATGTTTTTTTCATGAACCAAAAGAAACGCTCCATTTATCTATCCTCGCAGAGCGCATCTCTTGTGGAAACAGCTGAGCGGAGCGAGGCTGGGTAAATGAAGCGTTTCTATTGGTTATAGGTAGGAGGTTACAGGAATGTTTATCCCGGAAAATAGCATAGGTCCGGCGGGATAGCGATAAACGAACTGATGATGATGATGAACTGATTTTCACTACTACCATTGGCGTAGCAAGCAAGCAGAGTTATCTGCTTGCTTGCATTATTGCTTGCATGCTTGCTTGCTTGCATGCTTTCTTGCATGCTTGCTTGCAATCTTGCTTGCAATCTTGCTTGCATGCTTTCTTGCATGCTTGCTTGCTTGCATGCTTGAATGCTTGCTTGTATGCTTGCTTGCATGCTTGATTGCATGCTTGCTTGCACTATTTCTTGCAAATTTGGCAAGCAAGCATGCAAACAAGCACGCAAGCATGCAAGCATGAGTATGCTTGCTTGATCTGCTGATGTTTGCATGCTTGCTTGCATGTTTGATTGCATGCTTGCTTGCACTATTTCTTGCACATTTGGGGGTATGCTTGCTTGATTTGTTGTTTGCATACATGCTTGCCTTCTGGCTTGCACGCTTGCTTGCATGCTTGCCTGTATGTTTGCTTGCGTGCTTGAATGCATGCATGCTGGCACTATTTCTTGCAAAATTACATGCTCATTTGCAAGCTTGCTTGCTTGCATGCCTGCTTGCATGCCTGCATGCATGCTTGCTTGCATGCTTGCTTATGCTCACTTTTGCTTGATTGCTTGTTTCTTTGAAATGTTTATGGTTCACGCGAGCGAAGCCGCGGGTAAAAGCTAGTTTTATAATAATTTGCAAATTATTGGTCGCCCGTAGATGTGCGACATTTTGATTAATGTAGAAGTGGTCGTACCTGCTTACATGTATGATTGCGGAAAAGCAAGGTAAAAGAATGTAATTCATTCCAGAACGTCACGCCTGAATGAATGAATTATAGATTATCTCGCCTATGTTTTCCTTCGCCTTGTATTTTCCATTAAGCGTTTATTGTGCTGATATGATTATGTAATTAACTTATCTGCATTTTCTGCTTAACTTATTGTTCTATTGTAAACAAAACAGTGATAGAATTTTAGCAACCGGCGACATTATGACAAAGAATTCACGACTGCGGTTTCCTTATACGTTATTAACCGCAAGCTACTTCTTTTAACGACCTTGTCCACTTAACATAAATACTTTACTTACTTTGTGTCCAAATTATTGTTTTTGTTACCTTTTTTCACAAGCCAAATTAACATCAACAAACAAACAAGTACCGGGGGCTGACACCCACCAGCCACATCGTATGTTAATTAGATTACAGTAGGGCACTCTTTGATATTAAGGAATCATACAAATAAGGTACCTAGTCCAAACACTCAGTCTTAAATTTTCTGTTTTTATTCTATTTAGTTTGATGTTCTAGTTACCTTTTGCTTTTTACCCGACAATGACAAAGCCAAAAGCAAGGGCCGTTATAGACGGATTTTATCCCAATCGCAACAATTGCCAACTGCGGCGGAATGCCCATACATTTTCGATTGCAGTTTCATTCCAGTTGGCAAAACTACACGCAAAGCACATACCCACTCTGAATGCTGCGATGGAAATACTTATATGAGCAGTTGCATTATAATATCTAATCTAAAAGATAGTAAAAACGCCGTAGCGCAGCTTTATTCTGTAATTCCCAACGAATGTTTCTTATTTTCATTAAAGGATGTAACGATCCAAATTGAGCCTACATACGATAATGCGAGAAGCGTCGGGGGGCTAAAAGCGTCGACCGGTTACGTTTATCTTACAATTATGTTAATGTTAGCGACGCAACGTGACGCTCCCGTACTTTTTGCACGCTCATGTGTACTGGGACATACGTCACGCAAATAGAATTGTGATACAAACAAAATAAATTACAACAATGATGTAGCGTAGACTTCGGATTTGAGAAGACTGACGTAGATAAATACAACACGGGAGACACTCATTATTTAAATTTGTTTGGAGCATACTTGTTCGCCATTTATTTGTGGCCAGTAAAATTATTTACGTACTTACAGAAGGTTAAAGGATTACATTACTATGTACAAAATAACAAATGATACTATAGTACATAGTGTCTTAAGGGCGGTAAATAAGGAATTATGAACGACAGTCTAATAGAAGCCAGAAGTCGAAGATGAGGGCTTTAATGAGTCGATATTCGTAATTCTAGTACCGCCCGTGCGACATACAATGTTTTTCACCACACTTGCGAGTAAAATTGAAGTAAAGTAAAGTTGAATTGTATATTTGTAAAAGAAAAACTAGTATTTTTTCAAAAATTGCCGATACTGCTAACTGCGCTCTTGGCCAACCAACTCTAGACACATCGTGTGTATTGCGGGTAACCGGTGGATACAAGTGGCAAGTTATCGTTCATTGTGGCGTTCTAAGGGGTAGGCCTCTGTTTAGCAGTGGACGTCTTCTGGCTGATGATGATGATGACCAACTCTAGTAAGAGTTCAATCAAATTTTCACTACTTTCAAACAGTATACCCGAGGGATAAATACCTAAAGCAGTAAATTTCAAAAAAGTCAAGAACTATTTTGTTATGTATTCTGTCTATTAAATATTCTTTTGAAACTTTACCTGTGTATAATTTGTCACGGAGCCCAATGTCCTATTGATAACCACAACGAAACACCTTTCTACAACCAAATAAGAAGAAAATAACGCGACTCGCGTGTATATTAAGTGAACAACCCAATAAACGGTTTATCACATTTTGGCTTAAAGTTCATTGTTAGAAATTCACAAACCGAAATATCCAAATTTTCTTGTAACGTAAACGTTCTAACTTTACCTGATTCCTGAAATAATATCCAGCACGTAGATATAATATTCCCGAACGCTGGTTCATTCATAACAATCCGCCATCGCCTACGCCCACGCAATTAACATTTATCACGTAATAATTCAAAAACCTTTGAATCAGATTTAAACAAGCGAAGTTTTAATTAGCGTTAAGTTTGTAAAAATAATGAATAAACGGTACCGCTCAAGACTGCAAAAATTAAAACATTTGATCGGATAATGCTAAATAGAAACTTAATAAATTGATTACTTTTGAAAAACACTATACATTTTTCGTAAAATCTGAATCATATGTTTCCCCTTTATGCTCATATGAAAAGAGGAAAATAGTACCTATTGCACATACATACATATGACGTGTCAATGCATATCTAGAACGCATTCAAGAGCAAGAATAATTTTAGCTTCTACTGTATGAGTTATCAATTCGAATTTGCTAACGCAAGTATTAATCAGGAGTATTAATAATAGACAGTGCTGGCCTGGTTTGGCCTAAATTTACGACAGCAATCATATTTCATCCATTGATCAATGTTAAATCCGGTACGCCAATGAAAACAAATGAAAGGTAACGTCCTCCGTCAACCTCGAACCATTATGTATCCTTTCCAATTAGTACTCGGAAAATCCATGGATAAAAACATAATTTTCGGCTGTTATCGTGTTTCTAACCCTTTGAGGTGATTTTGAGGCCGAATGAGGACGTAACTGTTTTCACGACGATAACGTTTATCAATTACAAAGGATACCTAATGGCTAGAAACACAGTGACAGTCAAAACAGGAACATCGATGGTAAGTAGTTAAGGAAGCAACAGAAAAATGTTTTTAAGTAAGTATTTCGTTTAGTTACCTATATCATAAATGTATTCTTACGTCATAATTCAGAGTAATGGCACTATATAGTATTCTGTACTGTCGTACTGTCAAGCTTATCTAAAAAGATTTTTTTAGCAAAAAATTAAAATAGACTCCAAAAAATAAAAAAATAACAAAAAATGGAACCGACTACAAAACCGTACATTTCGTGTGCTCTGCCTACCCCATTTGGGAATACAGGCGTGATGTGTGTGTGTGTGTGTGTGTGTGTGTGTGTGTGACTACAGAACCCTTGAAAATATTTTTCTAGGTACCTACTAGCTCGAAGTCGGTGACTCAGCACGAGCCAGCAGGAGCGGAAAAATAGTCGTCTACCTCACGTAGATACTATGGGTTTCAATCCCTCCTGCTTTGTCCTACTGTTACTGTTTGTACTACTGTAGTTCAAGTGTTAAACTAGTTTTAATTTATATACGTGTATAAGTGTACATGATCGTGTTAAACTCGTTTTTACCTACCACAGCTTTACTAAGGCAAAAACATTTGATAAGAATGCAGCAGAAACTTTTATGATATTTTTCTACTAAAATCTGCTCCTACTTTAAAAGTCAGCTCAGGGTTACCAACCATAATAATACTTAATACTTAATATTTTGTTGTTAGACTGACCTTAACGTTCAAAGTATGCCACCTTTTGACAAGTGAACGGTCAGCTGAGGCCTAGCAACAATGAATAGGGTTCTATTGGCACCCTTGGGGCATAGAACTCTAAAAATGGAAATCACTTTTCACTCACATACGAGTATAACAGGTAGCGTACCTCATAAACCGGTTTTTTGCGGAGCCGTTGCTTTAAAATCGTTTTATTACTGCTGCCAGTATTTGCGTAAAATTTATGATAAGCTTCCTCGTAAAACATCTACATGAAAATAGTTTAGAACTGTCGTATAAAACTGCCAAACGTGCGTATAAAGTTCAACCTATCTTTATTGGTTTAAAATGGCACCTCTACATAGACGACTGACTGCATAAACCCAATTTTACCGCAGACTTTGAAATAGTCTCTTAATACCTGAAAAAGACTACAAATAATAGGTACAAAATATTAGTAACATCAACCTTAATAAAAAAAAATGTGGTGAGGAAAATAGAGCAAGCACTTGAGCAAACATCTATTCTATCTCGTTTATCGGGAATGGAATAAAATTACCTTTCTAAGCTCTTGTTATAATACGAGTATCTATAGAAAAGCAGTTAGATAGAGGTATCTTAAGTTTAGGGAAACATTAACTAAGGGGCAGCAAAAAAACGGTTTTAAGTCGTTAAACATGGCCTAAGTTCGACAGTTCCGTATAATAATATTTTGAGACGATTATTTTAACTGAGCGAGTTTGTTTGTAATATATTTATAATTAAAAATTTTTTTTTTCGTGACTTGCGTCCAACATCTTTTACTTCAAGTCTCCAAAAACAATTTCAGTTATTTAAAGGGCAAAGCGCGGTGAGAAAACATGAAATAGATCGTTCAATAATCGCGGCGAGCGAATTTAATCCCACGGGCGAGCGGGTAATCGACGACTCTCGACCGGCGTTATCACGGACCTGTCCGCTACAAACACGATTATTCGCATTACAACAAGCATTGTTATATACAGGTCAAGTCAATTTGATTAAGCTGCGTTTCCACTAATAATTGGCGGGGATGTATTGCGAGGAATGTGTTTTTCATTAACCAATAGAAACGCTTCATTTACCTCACCTCACACAGCACATCTCTGGTGGAAACAGCTGAGCCGAGCGAGGTGAGGTAAATGAAGCGTTTCTATTGGTTAGTGAAAAACACTTTCCTCACACATTATTGGTGGAAACACAGCTTTATTATGACATACAAAGAGGCAGCCAAATTCTACAAAAGACGTCAAACGCTTCCACGATTTTGAAGTCATTCACTTCAATCCGACCCCAACGTTTCTTTTTCCGAATTTTAATTATGACAGCCTTTTATTCTCTGCTACATTGACTGGCTCGATTCCCCCGTCGCGATCTCCCAAATTGATTCCGCCGACGAAAGCTGTGCGACAGCGAAAGGAAATCAGGAAAAACCCACCATCAAAGTATTGTTGTCAAACAAATACTCGAGTAACGAAAAACTGCCTTATGTAGCCCTCCTTATAAAAGGCTTTACAGTGACAAGTGTCAATATTCTCGTCACGTTTGTGCCGAGTCTGTCCGCATACTTGGGCTCCGGATCGGATATGACATGGATAAACCCAATTGTTGAAGTTCGATATCTAAATTGGCGTAACCGTAGTCAGTTCACAAATATAACTATATAAATAAATTAAAAGTTGGATTGATTCACAACCTTATTCGCAACAATGTTTTTTATTAGAAAGAAGGTTGGATCAATTTTATCCGAGAGTTTGAGGAATCAGCACACGCGGCGGCTGACTGCATCGCCAAGATTTGTACGTTCGAGAGCGATTGCATTCGATAAATAATGGCACCACCACCTCCACGGTCAAACGTACAGACAACGTCATAAATAAGTGATCATTTCTGTACCTTGTCGCTTTCAGTCGTTAGACAATTTCGTATGGCTTTTCAAACATGACGTTGAAAGTGACAAGGTACAAAAGTGATCACTTATTTATGACGTTGCCTGTACTTGAAAATACGTACGTTGGATTCGAATTCTCAAAGTGTTCACCACTGCAGAGTTTGCTTTAGAGATTAAATAAAATTAATTCAGTATTCCGTAATCCTACAAGAAAACCTTACAGTTTCGCCATGTATTAATACCTAGATATGTACAAGGATTATTTGGTGGTATAAATAGTAGGTATTCCTTTCGCGTCTCATAATTTTTAAATATCATAAGCAGGTTAGTTAATCATTTAATGTTCGGCTATGTTTGTCAGTAGCATGGATGTGCTATTTACTCGAAGCATGTGAATATTAAAATATATCAAAAGAGTGCGTAAAATAAATTTCAGTTTCTTCTTCACAAATACCAATGAAGAGCCTATTGTGGCTTTTAATAAAGGCCAGCCGACCATTCGTACCCGATCCTACATTTCCATTTGTTTTCAGTAATGCGTGTAATGGAAAGAATGACTAGACGGATTGAAAATATTTCCATCCGGTAAGTGAAATTGCAAACTTTCCTCAAGCATTATACTTTTCCCAGACGAAGGCTTTTTTCATAAAAGGAAAATGTAAGGGAGAATGTAAATGTATGTTTGTCACAGCTACTTAACTCGTATTAAAATCACCGCCCCCGGTGTTCTCCCATCTTCAGCGTCACCTCACCACGCTCAGTAGGCCTGCCTATTATATTCCATTAAAATCGCCAAATAACCGTAAAACGGGGTGAGTAGGAATTGCGGGGGGAGTAGGGATGCGAATCCAGAATTTCTTTTTTCAGTAGCTACGTTAATTTTTCGGCTCAGGTTGCTCTAAAAGTAATTTGATTATATTTTTAGACATATTTTTTCTACTTTTGGCAACACTACGTTGCCAAATCATACAATTTTAAAACATAAATTCACTGTCAAAGTTAATGCTCGAAAGCGGCGAATTTTTGTTTGAATTTAACTTCGTTTTTATGTGAAATTTGCAAAGTAAGTCATCAACCACCACTCATCAACCATTCGGATGTCGTTTACGTTACGAGGCTTATATTTTCCTTATTTATAATGGTTTTAACGTAGAAAACGATTCAACCGCATTTGAGGATTTTCATGGGGTGAGTAGGCATGTCTTGAGGATTGAGTTGGGACGACAACGGGGACAGTTTGGGTGTACCGGGATGATAGAGGGGCGAGTTGGTGTTTGTAGTTCAGGGTTGTCAATTTACATGAGTGCCTAGTCAAAAGCAACATATGATAAAATTAGTAAATATTATTTAAAAAAAGGCCAAGAGTGTGTCGGACACGCCCAAGATAGGGTTCCGTAGCCATTACGAAAGAATTAAGTAATATTTTTCTAAGGAGTTTGTATTTTATACGGAATCTTCCAAGTTTAGGTATATTTTATACCTTGGGCTGCTATTTACTCTTACACTACTAATAATTCTCAAGAAAACTTAACCGTTATAGTTTTCTTTGTCAGTTTGATATACTTACTACCATCCTAATTTTTTTCTTTTTTTTCCACCCACCGGTTTAGATTTTAGAGGGAGGTGGGGGACGCTCGATTTTAATGAAAATTTGCAATTTATAGTTGAATATTTTGCAAACAAATCACTGAATCGAAAAATCGTTGTAGCAACCCCCTGATAGTTTTAAAATAACCCACGACAATGCTGGATGATAAAAAAAATCACCCCCACTTAACGTCTATGGGAGGTACTCCAAAAAAAATTTTTTTTTTTTTAATTTTTTATTGTACCATTTTGTCGGCATAGTATACATATTATTCGTGCAAAATTACAGCTTTCTAGCATTGATAGTCCCTGAGCAAAGCTGCGGACGGACAGACAGACAGACAGACATGGCGAAACTATAAGGGTTCCGTTTTTGCCATTTTGGCTACGCAACCCTAAAATATGATCTAAAAAACTATACGTCATAAAAATAAAGGTCAAAACTTACAGAAAACATTAAATTGTTTTATGTAGGAGCATAAATAAAACATAAGTCAAGCTATTGTTATAATCCGAAAGTGTCAACCCTAGGAATTTTCCCATCACACCCCATTGCTATCCCTTTTAACCCCAACTATGGGGTGAGATGGGATTGCCTACTTTTATGTGTTTATCGTTGAAAGTATGAAATGAAACAACAAATTATCAATGACAAAGTAAAATTCATACATCCGGAACACTTTTTTTGTATATAAATCAATTTGCCACATATAAAAATAAACTTTTATTCAGGTTTGAACTTCGATTTCGTCCCTACTCAGCTTACTCAGCTTTTACGGAACTCGGTCATATTACAAGGTATTATATATACAAGATTGCGGCTCCGAAGGACCTGTGCCAGACTTGAAATTTGGTAAATGATGAAATGGCACTTAATAGGGATTTTTTGGAATTCGCAAGGGATTTTAGACAAAAACATAATTTATATTTTCGTTTCAAAGTGGTTCTATCTCAGTAACTGTAATTATTACAGACTTCAAATCTGGTAGGTATGAAAGTATAGACAGCTAAAAACTATTTTCAGTTTTTTTTATACCAATTGACTCTCACAACAAGCGCACAGTCTAACTAAATATGTATACTCTCCCAATTTTTTTAAACCTAAAATGAGTATTACTCGTATCCCCTATTTCGGAGTGAAAAGTATTTTAATAAATCCTAAAATTAACTTTTTTGGAAAATATTAAATTTTTGGAAGGCTGTATCATGGTCACCATTATACCTGCAAAGTTGTTTTTAGTCTCTAATTATAGCGAATAATCATCTACTATAAGACAATTTTATGACAAACTTGTACATTGGGAAATATAGTGTAAAAAAAGGTGTGAAAAGTACACACTTTTTCCGATGCTACGAGGCTAGCAAGTTTTTTAAAGCAGCCACCTTGAATATACACACATGCACTACTGGTAGTGGTTCTATTAACGAAAAAAATAAACCAAATTGATAACTTTCTCCTTTTTTCAAAAAATTCTGTTGAAAATTATATATAGTTCTATTTTAGCGATTTCTAGTGGCGTGCAGAGTAGGTACAAAGAGTGAAACTTAGTGTACTATTGTCTATTTATAAGAGAGGCATCTAAAATTTAATTGGAAAATTGGAAATTTGGCTGGAAAGGGAAGGTTCCACTTCAAAGGAATGTTGATTTTATCGGTCCTTTTGGCTTAAACATAAAGGAATAACTTGTTGGATATGTTAGAATAATGGGAGAGGAATAGTTAGTCGTAGCACTTTATAGGTCATGAACATAGTGACGTCGTGCTGGCAGCGGCAATAGTGACGTCATTGCGGCGCCACAGACAGGAATGAGGCCTGGTGGCTCGGCGACCGCAACAATCCGTCACGACCGACACACGGAATGGCCAGCTTGACATATCGTTACACGTTATCATTTGTGCACCCTATGCTCCGGAGGGCAAATTGAGATTAATAATAACAATAAAATGGAAGACAAATTAGTCAATTTGTCAGCTTGTGAGATCTCATATTGCTTTGCGTAGTATGACACATATGTGTTGGTATTCTACCTATACGAAGAGATATATTTTCTTTTTTAAAGCTTTTACAGAATTGATGGATGGACTACAACATTTCACCTTGCTACTTCGCAACCACAAGGTTATATCCACCTGTGTGATTCTTTTACAGATGTTTAAAGAAAAAAAACCTGTCGATGATAATATCCTCCACGACTTATCCGTCGAAGCGAACCCATTCTAGAACTATGTGGTATGTTTCGCTCATATGAGCGAATTTGACTCGCGCATCCGAAATTTATGCTAAAAGTGCGGTCACGAGGCGCACAGAACAGCTGTCCTGAAAAGTAATGTGTATTCACAGATTTTGGGTAAGCGGCTAAAATAAACTAATGAGGTGGTTAACTCAAGGACAATAACTTCACATTTGTGTTAAGTATAGGTAGATAAATTAAATCGCATGTAGATAATGTTCTATAGTTGGTGCTATGCTAACGTGTAAGACAAACACCCTAAAAATCGTGGCACGTGTGCTACAGTTACTTTCGTGGGACAGCGCCCAATACAAAGGCAGGATTACCGCAATCTACCGTGGCTTACGGATCTTTGTTAACTTTCCACGGCGGAATACATTTTTAATTTAATTTTGGCTCCTAGAAACCGAATGAACCGGGATTACAACATTATGCATCTAAAACAAAACACGTACCGTTATTGGTATCCGCGTTCGAAGAACGTGATAGGAATTCCCCTAACTATACAAACACTCTTGTTTGTCCCTACAAACCTGTGCCACAAGATATACGTGACAATACTTTCTAACAATAAGGTGCTCTGGCATGTACCGAATCCATGACCACATTTTTCCACGTGTGCCGCGTGTACCGACACGTAATTACCGGAATTAACTCGACACAAGAAAGATTTAGCACACAGGGATAGACTTTACATAAGGGAAAGAATAAGCTAAGCTTAACGTGACATTTCGTTACATGCACGGCAGGGACAAGAGGGTCTGGGGAGCCTTATGCTTGTGCTTATATATTTCACTGTTTATCCCGTACGAATACGGGATTATTTTGTATTTGGCATAAACATCTAAACACCCGCATGGAACTTGATAAGGGTGTGCGCGCACCATACGTAAATTACTGAGGATCATCCACAATTTACGAAAGCGGAACATCGTAAAGTAGGTAGCGCATTCTGAAAATTGTTTTTGTAACGTAATATTCATTCTTACGCTTTCACACTTCGCGTGGCACGAACCTAGACTCTTTATGTACGTACAGTACCGTACAGAGATAGCTGAATTCGGTTTCATTGTGATTTTATGTCTTCCAGATTACATTTTTATGTGACTTATAAGTCACAAATGTGCGCCGTTTATTGTGTTTATTAGTACCTACAACAGGATAGAAAAATATTAAGTGGAATTCAAAAGCTATTGATGAAGTATAAAACCATAATATTGTACCTACATACAATACGTAATGATGAATTTAATTGAAATTCTTTTTCTTAGGTGTCACGTTAGAAATAACACTTGGTATGAGGCGACATTGTTACCTTGAAGGCTAAGACTGTTCAGATATTGTTCTCTTTTCTAGATAATTGTTCGTGTGATTTCTTTGAGCGGCGTCCTTGTGAACCGCTCTCGATGATTGCGGGATAGGATTCACTCGGCTGTAAACGAAAAGCTTTTTAGATTGATGTGATAAAAACGCTCATTATTCGAATGCACAGTTCTTTTGATTCAAAGTTAGAACTATGGAGCTATTGTCTTCAGTTGAGATCAAATATAAATATGCGAATGGCTGCTCGACTAGGTATAAAAATAAAAGCTTTGCTTGGTAAAAGACAAACTCACAAAATGTATTGTATTGTATTGTTACTGCTTTTCAGTTGACAGCTTCACACTTCTTTGTTCAGAAAAAAGCGAGAAGCATCGAATACTTCAGATGGTCTCATGTACAACCTACTAGAAAAGTAGCTACCACTCATTCTTTCTCTTAGAAATTGTAATCTTAGGTACTTTACAGCAAAAATCGGAAACCACTTAGCGATTTCTGACTTTTCACTCCGAAAGCCCGCAAATTGCGGTCCGCTGTTCAGGCTTCGCATTTAAGATTATGAACGTAACATTTTGCCTTACCAACCATTTTTCCTAATAAGTACACCGTATACTTCCGTACGATGTAAAAAAAAAATAGTTTTCAGTATCGGATGTAAAATTACTTTTAATCTTATTATTTTTAACTTAAGTAAGTACTATCTTGAGATGAAGTTTGTCTTGAAACTTGCCAATCTTACCATTTTTGATTCAAGATTGAGAAAATTCCAGTTTGAGATAAAACGTATTAAAAAATTAAAAAATAAAGTCTTCGCTCTCTTACTTATTGCACAAGTCAGTATCGAGTGTGAATCGTTAAGAGATTACAGCGTCGTGAGTGGAACACACTCGAGGGCGCGCTCGCGCTGACGCCGCGCCCGTCCACTCGGCGCGGCCCTCGACCCAGCTAACCCTACCACCCGCCCTAGTGAAACAATATTATCCCATCTCACTTACAATACACCACACCGTAAAGGACAGCTGAATATTCGCGACTCGACTCTTGTTGAGCTTGAGACCACGGACGGTAGCGGAAGTATCCTTCTCACACTTTGAGAACTACTTCACATTGAAATCTTAATAGTGACCTTCAAAACATTGTAAAATACACTGATTATCACAATGGCTTAACAAAGTCTGATGAGAAGCAATCTTAATAAAACTGTTCGCTTTATTAATATAAAAATATACACAGAAACATCAAGTAATAAATCTGCCAAAAATTAATTAAATTATAGCACAAGAAAGCTGTTCTAAAACGGGACATCAACAAGTCACCTATCAACATCAAGAGACAAGTTAATCATTTTGCAAAAAACGAATTTGGAAAGAAGGAGAACAAAGAGCTGCGCTAGCTGGAGCCTCGTCACATTCTGGGCGACCGGCACTTGTTCACGGCTCGGCTCAGACACTCGCCTCCGAATTATTTCTCGCTTTGATCTGCGATTCAGATTGTTTAAATAGCGAAAAGCAGGCACGATACATTCATTAAAGGGAGATTAATAATAGAGCATTATGACATTCCGAACACTATAATTATGAGACAGAAACGGATGTCGTAAAGTTGGATTGAATGAACGGCTTTTACTTGCACAACTTTTCGGTCAGTTTTGTTGCTTCCAAATGAATTAATATTAGTCAGAAGAGACTGAAAATAATTTTGAATAGGTATTAAAATCAGGAGCCGATGTTGCTACTTATGTATTTTAGTTTGAAATACCAATGGATACGAAATAATTTAATGAATACATATAGTTCATTGTTATGCTACACGTTGACACAATTACAAAAGGATATAAGTAGTAAATATGTCGCAATAAGGTGATTGAAACCGTTATGACACGAGGACGATCTATTAATACAACTATATTATCAATGTAATCTAATTAAGTAGTTATATAAGTACATTGGGTGAAATCGATGAAGCAGAGCGGATCCGACGCTGTTAGGTTAAAAGCTACCTAATGGTGATAGTGAAGTCAGCTAGGTGCAATATAAGTGTTTTATAATAATGTAGGTATTTATAAGTAGAGGTAGGTAGATTACTCGAATCATAGTTATATTCATAATACATAGGTTAGTTATGAACAACTTTCAAATCTATGTATCTAGATTACGGTCAAGGATTCATGAGCCACCATGGAACCTTTTCAAAGGAAAAGTCATTACGATTTTCATTGTTAATTAATGCGATGTCACTATGATATTTACAGTGAAAAGGTTCCATGGTTACTCGTGAATTAGAGTCCTTGACCGTCATCATCATCATCATCAGCCGGAAGACGTCCACTGCTGGACAAAGACCTCCCCCTTAGAACGCCACAATGAACGACAACTCGCCACTTGCATCCACCGGTTTCCCGCTACTCTCACGATGTCGTCAGTCCACCTGGTTCCTTGACCGTACCACGGCTGAAACCATATTACCTACTTGAACCTCCTTGAACATATAATTTGATTTGGGCAATTTAATAAGAATAATCCTAAGAAATATTTTTCTTTTAAGGGTTCCGTCCGTCAACGACTTAGCTTAGAGTGTAATTTTGTATCATCATCATCTTCAGCCTATAATAGTCCACAGGTGGACATATGCCTCCCCCAATGAGCGCCGTTGCATCCTGTCCTCGGCTAGACGCATCCAGATTCTCCCAGCATCCTTTCGCAGATTCTCATTCCACCTGGCCGGCTGGCGTTCCACTCTACGTTTGCCGAGACGCGGTCTCCAAATTTTGCATGCATATTATATACCACATAACTCCCCTGCAAATAAAATGGGGATATTTTTATCCATATATTTAAATATTGTGTTACATTGTTACCTATTTCACATTCCTACAAATCTTGAAAGCCAATTGAATTAAACTGTAATGCGCGGAGTGAACTGTGGGACCGTCGTTACGATGCAGACGGAAAAACCAAATACAATGTAGAACAGCATTTGTATTTATATTCACCAACAATTGTACATTTCTATTCTATCGGAGATAATGAAGTCGATTCGTGCATCCGAGCACGAATGCCGTTACGCAAAGGTTTTATATTAAATCAATTATACAGGGCGTCGCCTTTTGGTGCGAGTCATGATTAATGAACTTTTTATGCGCGGGCTCTGGCCACACGCCAAATCTACATTGACATTAGGTAACGATTTGAATAACTCAATAACCTCGTATAAAATTTAACCATTTGATCACTGGTCTGAAAGCTGTTAGACTGTCTATTAGGTACGCTAATTTGATTGGAGAATGAAAACAAGCGAAGGCGCGGTCTCGTTGTCCCGGCTTTGCTGTAATCGTGTAATTAAATTGTAGAGATAGTTAATGCAAACAAGGACGGTAAAATAATCTTTGTGCGATCTCGTTTCTGGAAGAGCACTGACGAACACAAAACCTTTCTTATTGCAAAAATCTGAATAGCGAAAACACTTAGCACTACGATAAGTAAGTAGGTACCATAATATTTTCTTTTTAGTAAGTAATAATTTTTTCCACAGATAATAATAATAAAATAGTGTCTGATCTTTGGAAGCTAACAAGTTGCACATTAACACGCACGCCATGCTCGCTGCCGGTACTCTGCAAGCTGGCTCCAACTGGATGCTAACTTGGTGATATCTCAATT
The DNA here is from genome assembly GCF_025370935.1 of Choristoneura fumiferana. Taxonomy (NCBI): domain Eukaryota; kingdom Metazoa; phylum Arthropoda; class Insecta; order Lepidoptera; family Tortricidae; genus Choristoneura; species Choristoneura fumiferana. Next base: position 9,840,333 of record NC_133494.1, read on the forward strand.
TTTAGTCTTAATTGTATTTTTTAATTCTTTCTTTAGGTCTATGATGATTAAGTCCCCTGGAATTCCTAAGCAAGCTCCGATATAATAATTTGCTAGTAGAACTCCTAGTAAATTTACTACTGAATATACGTCCCACTCACTGCATGCTGGACACAGTCTTCCTCTCAAAATGAGAGTACTCCGGCCGTAATTTCCACGCGGGCACAGTGCGGATTGGGAAGTTCAAACACGCCATTGAATTGCTTCGCAGATTTATGCCAGTTTCCTCATGAAGGTTTCCTTCACCGTATAGATCATGGTAAATTCCAAATGCAACACAAAAACACACGCACAACTACGAGTACGTAGCTATTAATTTTCTCCATCCAGGTACCTTCGCTTACTGAAAAAAAAGTTTAAGTAGAAACTTAGTTTAGTGCTTAAGTATATGACTATAGTTCGTAATTCAACTGCCTCTAATAATAGAATTCACAAAAGAAACAATTCTGTCGTCAAAATTGGCTAGATTTTTTTCAATTAGCAGTGAAAAATCTCCAGCACCTAATTATACCGTAGGAAGAAGGAACTTTTGTATTTTTACGCAGTTCCCTTCGGACGTTAGAATAATTGTGCAGATTAATATTCAGGAGACGTTTCTCGGAGTAACGGGGTATTCGCACTCCGACTTCCCGCTCGCGCCGAGGACTTCCGTTGATCCTTAACTTTCTCTTACTGAAGCGTTGCGGCAATAATATTATACTGACGAGCAAAAATAAAGATTCATATAGAACGGAACTCCCCATCAAAGCGATCCTTCATTTTTGCTCGTCAGTATAGTTCGAAAATTTACGCATTTCGTTAAGTATATCATATTTAGGTCAGGTATCCCTAATATTATGAGTTTGATAACAAAATACTAACATACCTACTTGCGTTACCTCACACCTGTTTCCTTTTGTTGTAAGCAGCGTACATTGGTATTTACTACCATTTGCTCTACCAAATATTATTCGAATTTAGCCTGTTTTTTTATTATTTCACAAGCAAGTTCTTATAGTTAATGCAAGTCTCACGCTATTAGTCTTAATTAGTATGTACAGTAGTCAATAAAGTTATACGTTGCCAAACGACGCGTTTCAGCTTGAGCGCGGTGGAATTAAACTGATTACCACTCTCAAGTGACTCCTCCTCAAGTCACATTATTCAAATTTGAATCAGAATATTATGAAGTCAACCCTGAAGACATCGCCAGTAATCTCGGGTATTCAACGCGACGTGAATCTTTGCCGTTTTTATTTAAATTTATGCAACGCAAGATGATTAATAATTCACGGGAAAAAGGGAATTAAAAAATATGCTTTGCCGTCGGCACTAATATCAGTTAAATGTTCGTGGAATAAAAATGAATTCGCTGTGGTTGAGCTTTGAAAAATTGTTAATTTGAAAAGTTATTCCCCGTTTTCCCAGCGTGGGGCTGGCATAAAGCACCCGTGGACAAGCCGACAGGTTAGCGGAGTCCACGTATAAATTATGGCATAAAATGTGCTGTCAACGGCGATCTCGCTTGTTGCATGTACTCTTTATTATCGACGGCCTCTCACAGCCAGTATATTAATCATAAACGGAGCACGCCTTATCAGAAGAAAATACGTAAACAAACAATTTCGTTCTGTTAATCTGGCCTCGCGGTCGCGGCCTTTCATTCAGCGCTCATTCCAAATTAGCATAAATACCAAATGAAAATTTTCGCGGTATCAACTCGGTTGACTTTGCTTTGTGCTGATTTCTTGGCCGCGCCGCCCACAAGGCCGTAATTAAACTATATGAATGCTTTCTTCTCCTCCCGGGGGCTATTCTGGACTTAATTACGCTGTTATGACTACGTAAATTAAAATTGCCAAAAGTTTTGGGTTTGCTTGGATTTAACGTAACGGTATGGTTTAGACTAAATTACTTTGTTAGGTTAGATTATAGCTTCAATTGTGTATCAACTAAACAACTACAGGAGCTCTCCTGCTTTTATTGTGAACTAATTCGAACTAATTTTATGATTTAAATTCGGGTTTTGTTCCGCGTATCTTGATTTTAGAGCAGCTCGATATTTCGGCACAGTTGCATGCGCCATGATCACGAGACGACGATGACGACGAATTCGAACTGCTCCTCATTAAGGTTTTGTAATATAATACAGTATGTTCAATACAGGAATGGACAGAAGGAAAATATATAGGCTTTTTATAATGCACGCTTTAGGAAGTCATTTAATAAATTGCATTTCTTTGTATACATTCTAAACTAAATTCTAATTAAAATATCGAAGACGTCAATATTAGTTTCAATCATTCATATCTATATCTACTTACAAAATTATAACTTCATCTTATTACTTCCTTTATTCATCATCATCATCATCATTATTACGACTTCACAAAAATGTTTAGAACCCCTTCTTCTGTGACCTTCTAGACTCCAATGTTATCCTGAATGGACTATAGGGACTACAAACAAGTACTTGTATAATTCAACCTTCGTATTTCAAACTGATAGGCTTCGATTTTTAACCCCCGACGCAAAAAGAGGGGTGTTATTAATCTTATCTCACATAAAGTTTAACCGGCATAACAACTTGTTAACAAGGCTACATTGCCGTCCTTTATTTCTAAAATACATAAATATATAAACCGTAATGGAGATGTATGACCCCAACCGCAATCGGGTGCGACCGCGGGCCGCGGCACCCAACCTCTGGATCCTAATGGAACATTTACTTTGATCTTGTAGACTTCGACCACCACACTGATTCAGAATTCTAGGCCATTCAACTTACTTTGAGATGTTGATGGTACTTTTGAAACTGTCTATTTTGGTTTTTAGGAATATTTTAATGGTGTGATACTTTTCATTTGTAGTTTTAAGTTAAGTAGGTATAGAGTATTTGGCAAACTTAAATACGATGGCAAACGTCGTGATTTAAGGTCGTGATCAAAAATATTGATCGCTGTCTGAAGATGTTAATCAATGATGAATGATTAATTCAGTAATAACCACTCAGCTGCTCGCGTGAACAAGAAAACGGCCATGAATTGCTCTTGTCTTGCGCTGCAATAGCGACGCAGTGTATGTCACAGCCTTTTTTATATGATGGGGAAACAAGCAGGTGGGTCACCTGATAAAAAGCAATCACCACCGCCCATAGACATCCATAACTTAAGCTGAGTTACGGATGCGTTGCCGGCCCTATAACTGCAAACTAAATGCAACTGCCGACTGGTCATTCCTTTCAATGCGACGGCCAACTGCGAGGGAACTGAAGTGGAAAATATATGGGCAGTCGGCAATTGCCAGAAAGTTGTCTCGACATGAAATTGACAAGAAATCCGTTTTGTCAAGAAATTATTAACAATGGACGAGATCATAAAACACAAACTGCATAAAATATCCAAAATTTCTTGACATCAGGATTAACGCCACGAAATCTTGTGAAGAAAAAATCTTAATTTTGTAACTACATCGAAACTTTCTATTGGATCCAACAAGAAAAAATATCTGATTTTTTATCACCTTTACCACAAAGTTTTGTTTATATTTAAACACAATATTACTTATTTTTTTGTATTGAAATAGCGTCAGGAAATATATTTTTTTTTAATAAGTGGACAACTGAAAATGGACAACTTTTTGAGAAATAGTCCTATACCTACCACGATGTGCAAAATTTTGCCGTCCCGCTAATAGTGAGAGAAGGACGGTACGATACGAACTTCGAATTTCCCCCAGTTGCGTTGTGTTTGGAACACAGTCAAAATCCCGATTTAGGGTTCCTTAGTCAACTAGGAGCCCTTATAGTTTCGCCATGTTCGTCTGTCTGTCTGTCCGTGGCCAAGCTCAGAGACCGTTAGTAGGTACTAGAAAGCTGTAATTTGGCATGAATATGCTCAGTCATGCCGACAAAGTGGTAAAATAAAAAAATAAAACGTTTTTTTTTAGGGTAAGTAAGTACCTAATAGACGTAAAGTGGGGGTGATTTTTTTTCTCGATTTACGCTATAGTATGCGGGGTATCGTTACCTAGGTCTTTTAAAACCATTGGGACACCACTTTTCTGCCACGACAATTTTTTGATTCAGTGATCTGTTTGCGAAATATTCAACTTTAAAGTGCAAATTTTCAAAAAAATCGAGCGTCCTTGTGCGTGTCTGACACGCTCTTGGCCGGTTTTATTTTCTTTAAAATCATTTTAAATTAATATGTTACATGCTCTTAACACGGTAACATTACTCTTCGAGACAATTAAATCCAAAGAAAACTTTTATTTGTTTGTAATTCGAGATTAACTAAGATTTTGTTATTTGGAGGGATCTTTGCAGAATAAAGTTTATTCTCGAACACAGCTAGTGCGACGTAATTCGTTTTCCAATTAGACCAGCTACGAAGACTAATTTGTGATACGTATAAAATGCTAATTTACCTAGTTTGCTTCCCAACAGTTGTTCAAAAGTTACACAGCACAATCCGGAATTAACTTTTTCAGTTGGGTTAAATAAAATCAAATAAATATTATCATGCATGGGGCACTAGACTAGGCAACGGATAAACATACTTATATAGATAAATACATATTTAAATATGTATTAAACATCCAAGACCCGAGAGCAAACATTCGTATTATTCATACAAATATCTGCCCCGGCCGGGGATCGAATCCGGGACCTCAGGTTTCGTAGTCAGGTTCTCTAACCACTTGGCCATCCGGACGTCAAATACAAATCATACATAAAAATATAAATCTCTTTACAATATTAGAGTAGATTGAGGAAGCTACGTTTTCCCTACTGTCCTCAGACTCCGTCCGTCCCGTTAGCACGCAGGTTGGAGTCCATTCATCGCTTTGAGTATTTATAAATACTCAAAGATTCATCGTAACTGCCGTTGGCACCCGCATTACCGCGTGATTATACTCCCCATTAGTAGGTAGGTAGTACTGCCCTACCATATCCTTTTTATTTAGTACCAGTATCTTTATACTTAATCATGTTTGTATTCCGTGTGATAAACTCTTCTTATAATAAACCAGGACAAGCGTCTGAAGTAAAATACTCATAAAATGAACTTTTGCTTTAATCTCATATTAATATCAGTGTGAAATTCCAGCGTACCAGAGATTAGAACCTTTTTACAATAAATGTCATGATGATTTTATCGGTGGATCATCAGTGGGTGTACGGAATGTCAATATGATATTCGCAGGGAAAAGTTACTATCCTGGTATTTGGTTTATATGATTGTAGTTACAAAAAAGATCGCGTACTACACCTACGTGTATTTAAGCGAGTTTATTCACGCGTGTGTTTTTCGATCAAATTCACGAATTCAGCACACACACAAGCAAAAACTACTGGATCACACGAACTATACTACTGGATGCGAATTCCCTCAAGCATATAATATCCGGCCTTTACATAAAACGTTAGTACCTATACGAGTACACGATAAATCAATACTGATTCTAAAATGTTCAAGACAACGCGTACAATAGCGCCTCAATTCGTTATTACAACTGTCGCTTTCTCAGGAAGTCAAACGTTTAATTAATGTTCGAATTGGAATCGAGATACACGTTGTCGTTTCATTAAAATGTTGTTAATGCAGTACTAATTAATTTGCCGGGCCTTTATCGTCGTTGTCGTGAGGCACTGCATTGAAATTGGTAAAGCTGCGGCAACTCTACAGCTGATTAAAATTTAATTAGCGTCACTTGTTCGCGTAAGTCGGCAGCACATTTCAAGATTTACAGTTTGTTCTCACAGATAATGGGGGAAACGAGCCTTGAAAGCGGCATTACCTCGTTCACTGCGAGATATGTGAGCTGTTCAGTGCCCTTAGTGTAAGTTTTCGGTTACAAAATACGTCTCGATCGCGTTCGCGTTAAAATCTCAATTTGTATGCAAACACGAACAGCGCCTCTAGCGGAACGTTTGCGATGTTCGTGTTTCCATACAAATTGAGATTTTAACGCGAACGCGATCGAGACGTATTTTGTAACCGAAAACTTACACTCAGGTTACAGTACCCCTAGTGTAAGTTTTCGGTTACAAAATACGTCTCGATCGCGTTCGCGTTAAAATCTCAATTTATATGAAAACACGAACAGCGCCTCTAGCGGAACGTTTTCGATGTTCGTGTTTCCATACAATTCGCTTTCGCGTTAAAATCTTAACGCGAAAGCGATCGAGACGTATTTTGTAACCAAAAACATACACTAAGGGCACAGGTCCGCGTTTTGACTTCCCGCTCTTATCCCCACTCGTAAAGAAGCTCAAGGACTGTTCCTCTTTTAGATCCTCCGAAAATGCTTCTTAGGATCTTAAAGTACCTACGTAGATCCCGCGTTCAACCTTTTACGTCGTTTCTAGGTAAGTATTTAGAGTCTAAAACATTTGCTAAGCCTTGAATGCTTATTAAATACGAGTGGGTATCATTTGTGTACAATTTAGGTTCTTTAAATTAGGAGCAAAAATAGTCAGGTCCGGTAAATGAAAGAAAAGAAAATGATGATAAATCATTGATTTTCAAACCTGACCGCATTAAACGAAACAATTTGTGTTTTGTTTGCTCAAATTTCAACCTATTTTAGCATTTTAAAACTGTTATAATGTTGAATAAATGTATTTTCTTTCTTTCTTTCTTTAAACACAAAAATAATATAATAATTTATGTTAACCTACCTACTAAGATTTAATCCAGAACGGGAACAATAGATATTCAACCCAACTACGTACCCCACCAGCCCACCACATACATCACCAACATCACGTATCAAAATACTTACCTACCCACCTACCTACCTACATATCTATCTGCTTAACTGTCTACTTACCTACCTACCTTACCTTCTACTGAATCAGATACAGTAAACAGTGTGACTGAACCAAAGGTTGGAATAATTAGAGCATCACGGCGCTTCGCAGGGCCTACTAATGAAGTTCCCTTTAGTTGTAGTTAATGTAAGTGTAACTTCATAATTGACGCCGCGATTTCCTCCGCAGACGAGAATCTAACCAATTAAAGCTGCCGTGCATTATTAATTTAATTACAGATTACAGTGTCAGGTTTGTAATGGCATAACATTACATGACTTAATATCGCAATATATTAATACATCATTTAGTTGCTTTTAACGTTCAGTGGAAACTTCAAACTTCAAACGAGTACCTAGATTTAGGGTAAAAAGGAGAGAAAAGGAGAAAATAATGAAAATAATGATGATGGTTAAATGTATATAAATAAATAAATATATTTTTCAACTCCTGATCACCGATTAAAAATCGTGGTCGGAATAAGAGTTACATAAACCAGTCATATTCAGGATACAACTGAAATGAAAATTTTATACTAGGAAACATACTGTTTACTGTATATAAATCTACTTAGATTGATTATTTAATATATTATAGGATAATAATATAGGACACGTATTTTTCTTTGTCAATTAAACAAAACTTTATTAATTAAAAAATAGATCATTTAGTGCTTTACTGTATATAAATCTACTCAGATTGGTTATTTTATATATTTATAATTCCAGAGAATATAGGACACGTATTTTTTCTTTGTCAATTAAACAAAACATTATGAATTAAAAACCGGATAAATTAAAAACGAATTTTTTCACAAACTTACTACCTATTATTTATCATTAATTTATATTTATCTCGTTTCTTCAAATCGTCTAGTAACTGAATTTTGATCCAGTTTATTTTGTTGGATATCTACTTGAGTTTTGTTACACACATCACGCATCTCGTTACGTGATCACACTGATCTGACAATTTAATAATGAAATAACGTTAGCGAAAAAAAATTACATTTACTTTCACTTTTTAATGTTTCTTTTTATCACAAACAAAAAGTGCTGTGGAGATCTCCTGTGACAACTAATATAAGTAAGTACCTGGACTAACGCAAGGACATTTTTAGTTTTTCTGGTTTAAGTTTTAGCAAAAACCAATGGCTGTGTAATTTTACCATAACGTTGCCGAGGTATTTTTTTTTTTTTTTTTATGTAGCCTGTATTACGTCCCACTGCTGGGCAAAGGCCTCCCCTTTTCTCCGCCACTCTTCCCTGTCCTGGGCATGCACCTGCCAATCGAGCTGAAAAGCGCTCATGTCGTCCCGCCATCTCCTCTTGGGTCTGCCTCTGCTCCTATGCCCATCCCTCGGATCCCATTCGGTTACGATCCGTGCCCATCGGTCCGGGTGCATGCGGCAGACATGTCCGGCCCAGTCCCACTTCAGCTTGGCGGTCTTGACACCCACATCTGTGATACGAGTTTTAGAGCGCAGTATCGTGTTTCTGATTCGATCAGTTCTTCGAACACCCAGAATACTGCGCTCCATTGCTCGTTGGCAAACCTTGAGCCTGGACTTTTGAGCTTCAGTCAATGACCAAGTCTGTGCGCCGAGGTATTTACTTACCTTAATATTCGTGAAAAATTACCTTTATCGACATCTGGCTTTGATACCGCAACCACTCTTTTATTCATCAAACAGGTAACAAATGGACCTCTTTTCACGGCGGATTGGCCTGATTGATGGCGCTTGGTGCGCCTCGGAAATGACACCAGAAGAAAAACAATAGTCCTTTACATCCACATTATGCCAATTTACTACATTTCGAACAGCAGCTAATCAATAACAAGTTTGTACTCAGCTGCGCGGGAACTTTGTTTGAGTTCTATTTAACTTTAATACAACAATCTTACTCGGCAGAGGTGATTTAAACTTTTTGCAAGCTGTTTGAGTTGTTTAACAGCGATTAAACGGGGGAACTGAAAGGCTCTATCGCGGGCTGCTCGCGTTAATCTGCTGGGAACTAGCGAACTAACTAGGGATATTTATTACGTGTTGTTGCCTCTTTAAGAAACTATAAGTATAGCTACCTATACGGCAGTGGGTAATTTTTGTGATGAAGTCGTAATCACAATGATGTTGTTATTAACAAACGCAACAGAAAAAATAAAACTGCTAAACATTTTTGTCACGTTCTGAAGAGGCCTGGGACAAAAATGATTCTTACCTTAAACCCGATAACGAGAAGTCATAATCCGATTCGTTCCAATTTATTAGATACAATTAAAACATCGTGACAGGAATGAAACAACTGTAAGAATAAAAATAAGTCATTAATTTAATACTGGTAGCGGTGCGTCATCTGAAGTAAGTTAACGCATTATAAATTAACAACAAAATAAATACTGCACTTTTTCTGACTTTATTTTGGCCTTATTTAAATACAGACTTTTTTTTTCTAATCCCATTATTTAATGATTATCGCATGAGTGAACATTTGCCTATAAATGTGTAATTTTATACCCTTTCAATTTCACTTGTCTTTACTACTAATCCCAAGACCCTTCCTCGCCTCTATTCTTATTTTCAAAACAAATGAATCACTGTCCTAACTGACAGCAACATAGTGAACTCTTTAGCGTTAAATCACAAACCCAAACAACGTAAGTGGGAATCGTTCGCGCCAAATTTCTGTAATAACGTTAGGTTTTTGTCAGCATCTGCTCATCGGTCAGGGGGAGTCGCGATTCGTCTTCGTTACGACGACTCTGCCCGCAACCTGCCAACATTCATCAAGAGAACCTCTGCCCATTATACTGTGGCCACATTGAAGAATGGAATTCACGAAATATTGCCTCAGTCTAACAAAAGACTACCTTTTGCGTAAAACATTTAATACCTAGTTACAGAATGAAATTTCGGAAATTTGCTTTATTTCGCTGGAATTCAGGTAATTACACTTGAGTTTAGTAACGATCTTCTTTTGATTTTATATTTCTCAGAATTTTCTACGATGGTTGGGTTTGTGTTTATTTATAAATACAGTAACGCGAGTATTAAATAATAATAAAAAGGTCATGGTGACATTTGACACCAATTGACCTATTCCCAAACTAATCAAAGATTGTACTATGGGTGTTAGGCAACGGATAAACATATTTATTAGATAAATACATGCTGAGGGATAGTTTGAAATACATGCTTCGTATTATTCATAAAATATCTGCCCCGGCCGGGGATCGAACCCGGGACCTCAAGCTTCATAGTCAGGTTCTCTAACCACTTGGTCACTTGGTCATTCGGTAAATTAATCCTTACATATTAGTTTATTAATGCGCAGTTAACTCTGTCTATCTGTCTGTTACCTCTTCATCCTTGATGAAATTTGGTATGGAGATAGTATGAGACCCTGGAAAGGATGTAGGATACCTTTATCCCAAAAGTTTGATGGTTCCCGTGGAATAGCAATAAAACGAAATCTTCATAGACATCATCACGTGTTGCTTGTAGGTATAAAAGCGACTGTTACGTCAAGTAGGACTTGGTTATTTAAATTTTTAAATGAACTCAATCACCGCGTCTACTCGTGACATCTTCTTATATCGCTAGTAATAAATTAAATATCGTTTTCAGATCAAAATGAGTATCATTTTGAAGATCGGTTTGGTGAGTATCCGTGTGAGTATCACACAATATAAAATTTCAACCACAAACCGTTTCATAAGGAAAATTATTGCTGGCATGTCCGAGATGTAGAGGAATTAAGAACAAAACAGGAACAGTGTTCAATAATTCAAGCTCGCATTATAACACAGACATCTTTTACTAATATTAGGTAGTTAAAGCCTATACAAATTGCTTTGTTAATGACAGATTCATATGAGTATGACAGATGACAGAGCCAGAACTATTTCTACTTTTGGCCACCATGAGCGCTGCGATAGATTTCATCACCCCCACCTAGTACTTCGCACCCTCCAATAGCGTTACAAATGACACTCTGACGTGACGTTTAATTTCCTAAAGAAAACTTTCTCCCATTTGCTCATCGTCGTTGCGAAACAAAAGACGCGAGACATTAATATCACGCACAAAGCGATACCGGGGTCTTACCTGCCTTAAGGCGTTGTTCAAAACAATGTTTAATTATTTACATTTCGTAAAGCGTTTTACTTTATTTGTGGCAGACACATTAAATCAAATATCTGAGGAAAATGGGGCAAAATTTGTTATTACAAATAATATTGGCGCGGAAATAACGCGACAAGTTAATTTCCTGCATGAACGGCTTTTATGCTGTTTTAATGCCAATACATCGCTTCTTCAGGAGGTTCATTGATAAATTATCAATTTATTCTTACCCACCTTGGAAACTCATAAATTACAGTGACTGGTGCCGTGTGTCCTGTCCACGTAAGGATTACCGATGGTTAATTAGGAATCATTCATAAGTGCTTGTTTTAGCCTAAATTGAATAAAGATATTTTTACTTTGACTTTGACTTTGACTTTGACTTTGAATCCACAGCATAAACGATCCGTGATAAATGACCCATGTCTTGTGCATAGTTATGGTTTTTTTTCGTATTCATATTGTTTTTTTTTTTTTTTTAATTAAATTGAACGTGTGCGTGTACAAGTGCCAGACTACTGGGTTAAGCCTAGCACACGTTCGTTAGAAAATATTTCCTCAGTTAGGCAAGACATAGCTGTATTCATTTATTTTTCAATTTTATTTATTTTATTATATTACCCTAATAAATACAAAGTTACTCACATTCGTTCGTTCCTTACTTTACTACTTTACTTTAGGTACAGAAGATACATCTGAGCTCAGAAAAGGAAATCTAATACAAAGTTTTAAATATTTTGGTAGCTATACGTAGATTGGAGAATCTTGTTTGGCCTAATTTAGGGCAGACGGTTCACTGAAAAGTTTCGACAGTGGTATGCCATCACCCCATATCCGTATGTTACGCTGGTTTTCCCAAAAGGCTTTCAAAAGGGTTTATATAATTGGCTTAGGCAAAGCCGACAATGGCGCCCTTTCAGCTAGTTATGTACATTTAAATTTAAGGTGAAATCTTTATTTCGTTCCATATAAACAGAGTCAGCAAATTAAAGTATCAAAACTTGAAAGTTATTGTTAGTTAGTTAGAGATCGCTCTGAAGCGATAAGGCCGCCTATTGCTTACCTTAGAAAATCTCTATGTATATACTTGTGTTTTCTGTACTGCTTACTGTGTTGGTGTGCAATAAAGAGTTATTGTATTGTATTGTTATTTTATAAATTAAAGTAGAAATATTTTTGTCGGTTCTCAACTTATAATCTACTTCATGGTTCTGTGCCTTTTCGAATAATATTTTTTCCCAAATATTTCATTTGCCAACTGTTTTAGTTCCCAAGTCATGATTTCCTCTGAAACCATATTATTTTCGGAACTTTCATAAAACAAACCTAACCTACTGTGCTCTATAAAACCATAAGAAAATACATAGAGATTTTTTTTTCTTTCGGAGAAAATTGAGAGTTGGGAAATGAAACAGAACTGCAAACAAACTGCAGAACCCGCTGATGATTCATCATCTCATCATTGATTGATTGAATATACTCGTAATATGAGTCATCATCATCATTAGGTATCACCATATCAACCGTAGGACGTCCACTGTTGGACATAGGCCTCCCCCATTTCTAAACTTACTTACTAGCCCTAAAACTATTAAGCTGCCCACTTCATAGCTATTTAAACTTATTAGGTACTAAAAGGCAGTTACGAATACGAAACAAGATAATACTGCAATGTACTCGTACAAACACGAAATGAATGCTGAATATTCTTCCGAAAATCATTATAAACAACGACAGTCGTTTTCCCACTGCTGTTGAATTTTTGTCGTAAAATCTGCATACCTAAGATAATGACGAAAGTACCTACGTACCAAATTACCAACATAACCAGCCATAAAATGTTAAATTATACGTTAACTTTCTACAGACTCGAGAGCAAAACTGGCGAAACTAAGCCTTAAATGTCGTGCCTTGTCTCTCGAGCTCAACGGTTTTTGCTCAGCAGCTCTACAACGAGAATACCCACTTTGACGAATCTTTTGCTGTCACAGGATTAAGAAAATGCTTATGACAACTAACCCTCCCCGGCACTCTAGGGCAACAAAAACAATTACTTTTTCCGCTTCCCCCAGCTTCCTTCTTTTACAATAGAACGCTACGCAAGTTAATTAAAGAGATTAATTCGAATTTGTGTTACAATACCTGTGTTGAAATAAATAAATGCGAGTCCATCGATCAATCGGCGAGTGTCGGCCGCCAACCGCTTCCAATATTCACAGGGATTGCCTCCGGATGATTTATTGTCTCCAGGATTATGTATGGAGTGGGCTTATATTGGGATATGAATAAAATCTTTGCCAGCCATCTGAAACAAATGACATTGGCAAATCTGTTTGCACGCCAGATTCAAGACGCGGTGATAATATTCTCGCCAGAACAATGACATGATCGAACGCAGTTGGCGAGTTCCAATATCGGAAAAATATTTATACACGTAGAAACTTGTAGCTTGTAGTTAATATAAAAATGTTAATTGAAAAATACTGAATCGGTACTGAAATTATTTTTGTTTTGTCTTGTCCAAGGCTGGACACTCTTGTACTAGGTCTCGGACGCCTGAAAACTACTTAACAGAACTAATACATTCAAGCGGTAACTATTGATCAGTTAATTGGCTTCGTGCTTACAAAACTTAGTAACTAGCTCTTCCCATCGGTATTATTAACTTGAAAACTTCTACTGCGTTCTGACTTGGTACGCAAGTAACTTTTATACTAAAATATTCGGTTTATTACAACTAACAGTTACTACAAAAATCAAAACAATTCGGCCACCAAAAGTATATCAGAAACCAATATCAGGCTTCCAAACGAATAGCTTATTAATTGACATACAAAAATCGCAAGTTAAAAAAAAATTGAAAAAAACGAAACAGTGCCAATTGTCACTAGGAAAATTTCGTTAAACGGTTGAATTTGAACGTTCTTGCTGTCTTTTTGACTTGATCATATTATATAAAATTATTCGACCAAAAAAATAATTCGTTAGCAAGTGGAATCAAAAACAACATGATGAATAAAGTAGAAGTGAAGTTAAACCAAAATTAAGAGCTCGTATATGTCGGCGGCCGATCGTAAAATCCGCCAGATCACGAAATTCCTAGGCATATCGTGAAATGGCGCCATTTCATGAATTGGCTAAGGGACATTCACCGCATATCGTTCAAAATTCACCGTTTAACGATTTTCCTAGTGACATTTAGGCAGATCATGAAATTCATAGGCATATCATGAAACGCCGCCATATCGGTTCTGGCACTTCGCCAGACGCTACCGCGGCACGCTCGCTTCGCTCGCTCGGCTCGTGCGTTGTAGTCACAATTCATACTAACCACTCCTCGCTTCGATCGTCGTACCTAAATTTTTATTTTTTTCGGCATATAATAAATAATAACAATTCATTCATTTATTTCAGGCAACTTGGCCCATACAATAAATACCTTACAGACTAACATACATATTTATAATATATAAGATATCATATATTTAAAAATATTTTTATATATATAATATATTTATATTTATGCCCCGATTTTGATGTGCCCGATATAGAGCTAGGAATATCGACGAATGCGTTGCTCTAATCGATCTGCCGTATTGTTTCTCAGCCACATCGTGATATGCCTGGCCAACATGAAATGGCGCCTTCACCATATGCCTAGGGATTTCGTGATCTGGCGGATTTTACGATCGGTAGCGACATATACGACAAAATCAGTTGTCAAATCTACAACTAACAACAGTCTATGTCAGTGTAACAAAAGAATTGTGGTTAAACTTCCCTTGCGATTACGACACATATATAGTAAAGCTGCCATGGAGTGAGTTCTATGTTCTTCAACTTAATTTGTTACTTCTACGTGTGTCGGAGTAATCCCGGAGGAACCGTAGTTTATGGCTGCCTTATTCCAAGTCCCGTTCGATGTCTCTCGCAAACGTTGAACAAAAAGTGAAGCTGACGAATGAGAGAATGAACTACGATTGATTAATCGTTTTTCTACAGTATACTCGTATGATTTATAGAGTAAATTATCAAAGATCATACATATGAGTTTCAAAAGTAAAGCTTACGATGCAAGGAATTAAATAATTGCGCTAAAAGCTCAGCGTGCTCTTGAAGATTTAATTAAATTACATATATCGGTATTGGTCAGCTACCGAACTAAACAAAAAAAACTAAAGCTAAAGAATATTAAAAACCGGTCAAGAGCATGTCGGGCCGTGCTCAGTGTAGGGTTCCGTAGTTCTTGACCTTGCCTTAGCTTAACTTCGCCTTAGAAATATTTTTACAAAAACTTAAAAATTGTTCAACTAAGTAATAATTTTCCTAGAAAGTTTTTATTAAACTTAACTTCCGTGATTTTTTCCCTATATTTTTCAGACGTGCGGTTCAAAAGTAGAGGGGGGGGCGGAGCATTTCTTTGAACTTACGGAGTGAATATTTCCAAAAATATTCACTTTATCAAAAAATGGTTTTTAAAAACCCTATTCCTTTTCAAATACCTATCTAACGATACCCCACAACATAAGCGGAAGTGAAAAAAAAATGTTTGTTCCCGCCGAGTCACACGCTTAACTGTCGCACTGTGACTCTTTCGGAATATTTTTGCTAAAAAATCCCAACCAGTCATACTGTTACTAGATTAGATAGTTTTTAATATTTATTCCCAACGAGTCACACCCGCAACGCAACTATCACACTGTGACTCATCAAGATCCTTACTAGACCTGGTGGTACGAATGTAAGCATGCAAGCAACAAAAAAACAGATTTTCTCGGCATATACAAAAAAAGACCTAACAGCGAAGGCTAAGACGGGAGCTCCGCTGCGAGTCACACCCTTAACTGTCACACTGTGACTTGTGGGAACAAATGAAAAACATTTCCCCACTTTACGTATATGGGAGGTACCTACTACTTACCCTAATTTTTTTTTGTATTTTACCACTTTTTCGACGTGACTGTATATTCATGCCAAATTGCATCTTTGTTAGTACTAACGGTCTCTGAACTTAGCCGCAGACAGACAGACAGACAGACATGGCGAAACTATAAGGTTCCTAGTTGATTACCTACGGAACCTTAAAAATAGCTCAAATCATCTAATACGGTTACGGTAATCTAATATGGTTAGAATAGGTATTCCAAGATTTCGATTACTGTTTTCAGGAATTTTCAAGGCTATCTATAAACATAACTGTAACTTTCACGTACATGCTTCTCTGTTGCGAACAAATCCGTTGATCTCCCTTAACTACTAATTTTTTTCTTATACACATCATGAGTGGAACTTCTGTGCTAAATTGTTGCTTTCCAGCTCCAATGGTTGGAGATGGGCGCTGATATGCCAGTCAGTCAGAATTTTTCTCTTATGCAATATTAGTCCATAATACCCTCATTTCCAATTTTAAGACACTCGTCGCTTTTACCGTCAACACTGTATGAGAGAGGGAAATTATGAAATCAATTACTGTCCCAAACCCTCTTCATAAAATCACAAGTGTAATAAATTACAGTGGTAATAAAGTAGGACACGTAGCGCTGAACAAACGAGTCTTAACAATAAATTGTACCACACATTATTGCGAATTA
>NC_133494.1:9856981-9902608 GCF_025370935.1 Choristoneura fumiferana
ATATACTTTAGTTAAAAAGACCCCTATATTTACGGTTACAATTATTTAAATCTTAACACTAACTTAACCTAGTACTTATCGCTAAAGCAGTTGAGCGCCAGGAGGGGTTTTGATCGTGTCAGGGATCCCTGCCTATCCAAGCACCACGGCTAGCGTTTTACATCCACTCAGAGCCAAGCAAAACTATGTCCGAATTCCAAAGGGCATGTCTTAACGCTAAAACAAACGAGCGTTGGTTACTCACAAATGTCTATTGGATTAAAGGCAATTGAGACCAAAGATTGTAAAAGCGTATAACTTACCCCTTTGTCACAAACACCAAAAACGATAAAACTTATTAAATTTAAATTAACTTAATAACTGGAATTAATGTGTTTATTTAATATGTCGGGTACATTTCCAATACAAGGTACACCGTGCGACACGCGTCCGCCTTTAGCCTCAGACGAGAAACGCAATGCCTGTTTTTAAACTAGTTTCATTATTATCTTAATAATTATTTTCGGCTACCCAATTTACCTTACTATTAATGATTTCACTTGTAAATAGAAAAAGATTGATCTCACCACGTGAGATTTGAACCGTGAACAGTGTGTTCTCTAGGCGCCCTTTGCTGCCCCTGCACCATCCAGCTAGTTACGCTGTGCTCGAAATACGACGATGAGTTTCCAACCAAGATAGTGACGTCATGACATTGCCTTGTCATTGTCACTAGGCGTTTCAAAACTGGCTATGACATATACCTCCTCCCTCAAGAAAAAAAAATTTTTTTTTTTTTTTTTTACACGAATGGTTTCAGATCTTTGACATGCCAATTACCTAACAATTTGCCACAAGCGTTGTTTAAACGAAAGATATTATTCGAAACTTTACCAATAATTATTGCCTTCTCATATTTCGGAGCTAGTTTCGCCATGAACTTGTTAGGAGCACTAGAGAGAAACTTAGTTCTTTTCCAGACTGTATCTCCTACCCTAAAGTTGTTACCTAACCTACGTTTATTGTTGTAGTACTTACTACTTTGTACATGAGCAGCTCGTAAGCGTTCCTGTACCTTACTATAATTATTTTTTCTTGATTCTACCTGCTTAATATACTCCGTGACATTTACTTGGTATTTATCGGTGGGGCTATGTGCTGTTTGTACAGCCCCTGGTCGTGACAAGTTCGGCACTGTGGTTTCCCTACCAAAAAATAAGTAAGACGGCGTATAACCCGTCGTTTCATGTACAGCTGTTCTAATGGCGTTCCCTATCTCTGGCAAATGGGTATCCCACGTATTGTGTTTTCCTGGCTTCATGTACGTTGCAATCATTGTACCTATAACACGATTTACGCGCTCTGTCGGATTTCCTTGAGGATGATAGTTGGGAGTGAACCACAGTTTGCAATTGTATTTCAAAGCTATATCCTTAAAGAGCTGTGAATTAAATTGTTTGCCGTTATCACAAATAATTGCCTGAGGAGCACCAAACAGTAGGAATTGTTTTTCGACAATATCACATATTTTATCAGCTTTTCCTGTTCTTAACGGAAACAGTAATACAAATTTGCTGAACCAACATGTTATAACTAATAGCATGGTGTTGCAATTTTTACTTTTCGGAAAAGGTCCCATTAAGTCTAAAGATACTATCTGCCATGGATACTGTACTTCTCTGTGTTGTCCCATAAATCCAATACGTGCCTGTTGTGGTACCTTATACTTGGCACAACATTCACATTTCTGTACGTACTGCTTCACGTCCGGAAGCAAGTTGGGCCAAAAGTATCTCTGTTTAATTTTAAAGAAGGTTTTTCGAACGCCCAAATGGCCTCCTGTAATGTCATCATGGCATTCTTTTAGAACCTTGAGTCTTAATGTTTCTGGCACATAAAGCTTCCAGTTGTCTTCAATATTGGGGAATTGGCGGAGTAAAGACTTTTTGTACAGTAAATTATTTGCAACCTTCCACTCGGACTCCTTATTCTGTTCCAATACCTCCTTAACTTTGTTTTTATACCATTCATCCTTGTATTTTTCCAAAAATCTATCATATATATTTCTAGACTGGCCTCGTTTTCCACGCCTCGGGATAGCGCATCTGGTACCGTGTGCAACTTTCCTGGCCTATGAACAATGTCATAACTGAATGATTGCAGTTTCATTGCCCATCTGGCCAATCGTCCGTGTGGGTCTTTTGTTTTATGCAACCACTGCAGCGCACTATGATCTGTCACTACTGTGAAGTGTACACCGTCGATATATGGCCTAAACTTTTCTATAGCATGAACGATGCTCAGTAACTCTCTTTCGGACGTTGAATATCTCCGTTCTCTATCATTTAACTTCCTACTTAAATATGCAATGGGCTGCTCCCCCTCCTCATTTTTCTGACACAGAACTGCACCTATTCCATTATTCGATGCATCACACTGAATAATGAATGGCCTAGAATAATCAGGACATGCGATCACTGGGGTTGATGTTAGTAGTGTCTTTAACTTCACAAATGCCAAATCAGCTTCGCTGGTCCAGATTAATCTTTTCTTTTTCTTTCCTTTGGTGAGGTCATGAAGTGGAGCTGCAATTAAGGAAAAGTTTTTTACGAATCTTCGGTACCAGCTGGCCAGACCAATAAATCTTTTCAATTCAGTGTAATTTCGTGCCTAGGAAAGTTAATAATTGCCGCTACTTTCTCTGAATCTGTTCTTAGGCCGTTTTTGTCAATAATGTAACCCAAATATTTTAAACTTGCCCTGGCGAATATGCACTTATCCACATTTATAGTTAGCTTTGCTTCTTTCAAAATGATCATGACTTTCTCTATTAAGGTGATGTGTTCCTCAAAAGTCGAAGAGCAGATCACTATGTCGTCCAAATATGCCCAGACTTATCTTCATCTGAACGGAACAAAAGGTCCATCAATCTCTGCTGAGTTTGAGAAGCATTTACTAATCCGAATGGCATTACTTTAAAATGGAAAAGTC
The DNA here is from genome assembly GCF_025370935.1 of Choristoneura fumiferana. NCBI lineage: Eukaryota > Metazoa > Arthropoda > Insecta > Lepidoptera > Tortricidae > Choristoneura > Choristoneura fumiferana. The sequence continues at coordinate 9,859,952 of NC_133494.1, forward strand.
CCCTTCCCGGTACAGCAAATGCTGTCTTCTCTTTACTACTATCTTCCAGTGGGATTTGCCAAAAAGCTGAATTCAGATCGATTGTAGTTAAGAATCTGGCATTACGAAGATTATCAATAACCGTAGAAACTCTGGGTAGAGGATAGGTATCCCTCTTGGTAACCCTGTTAAGTTGTCTGCTGTCCAAACACAGTCGATTGTCTCCATTCGGCTTTTTAACCAATAACACTGGGGAACACCAAGCACTATGTGAAGGTTCTACTACATCATTCAGTAACATTTTATCAAGCTCCTTAGTAATTTCAGATTTAATCACCGGAGAAAAGTTGTATTGCTTTTGGTGAACAGGTTTATTTTCTCCAGTATCTATGTTATGCCTTAATATGTCTGTTCTACCTAACCCATTACCGATGCTGGTCCTAATTTTTCCGATTAGGTCTGTAAGTTGACTAGTTTGTTCCTCGGTTAAATCATCCCTTGACACTATAGCCGGTTCCCTAACTGACAACTGATTCAACTGAAAATTATTACTAGCTTGACGCTTAAAATGCAAAGATATACCAAAATCATCAAAGAAATCCTTCCCTAAGATCAACTGCTGATTCAACTTGGGCATAACGATGGCCGGAATAACCTTAAATTGACCATCCATCACCACTGGCATATCAAAAATTTCGTTTATATCATGAGACGCCCCGTCTGCTGTTGCCACTTGAAATCGTTTGATTTTCATACCTCGTAAGCCTATGGAGGTTAAAAGTTTGGCAAACTCTGTATTAATTACTGTACGATTAGCCCCCGAATCAAGAAGACCAACCACATGGTTGTCTAAAATACTAATCCTTATATAAGACCTATTGTCATTAAACTTATTAATTAATACTGGACAGATCTCTGCATCTGTGTGAGAAAAATATCTTGAGATTACACCTAGCCATTCCTGCCACTCATCACTATTATTATTTAGGGAGAAGTCTAATTGGCAGGGTTGTCGCTCCTCCCTTGCTGGTTTCCCGCACACTCGCAGTCTCTAGATGTGACCCCAAATCGCCCACATTTAAAACAAAAGAGCCGTTGTTTAGGTGTATTACACTCTCTGAATAAATGTCCTCTTTCACGGCAATTCCAACATCGCTTTACTTTGTTTGTGAGGACCTGGACCTCATCGATATTTTCAATGTCCTGATTACCAGCGTTACTGAAGGCAACATTATACGCTAAATCGGGTTCTAAGGAATTCCTACATGCTCTTGGTTTCTGAAAGTTGTCACAATTGACCTTGGTTCTTTCAATAAGCCTGAGTACATTTATCAAATCTGGGACTGAGCAAAACTCGTCTCTGCACACCGCTCTTTGATAATAAGGTTGCAAATTTTTTAAAATTATTGTTAATTTTTCCCTTTCAGTTACCTTAACCGGAAGCCTATTGAACATATTTTGCATGACTGCTATGTAAATTATGACAGACTCATCACTACCCTGAGTCCTTGCGTTAATCTCTGCTAATAGTTCTTCTTGATAGAAAGGCTTCTGGAAGGTTCGTCTAAGCAAAATTACTAACTCATCCCAATTATTGGCGTATTCTTTATTTGCTCTATACCAGATTAGAGCTTCGCCTTCAAAGAAATCTATGGCATAACGCCATAGATCATAATCCGTAGCGTTTCTAGCCTCTTTGAGTTCAGACACACGTTCTAAAAATGCATTTACACTCAAATTGTTACTTCCAGAAAACCTTATACCCCATTGATAAATTGGAACTAACTTCCGTCTCATAAGGTCCTCTTCGACAGTTGAAGTCCTTAGTAACTTACCCCGGCTTTCCCTTTCGCCTTCCCACTGTCCTGTCATAAAGCTGACACCTCTATTTCCCTCAACGTTCTGTGTTTTTGAACCTTTTAAAGTGTGTTGCCCCTCATTTGACGGTCCCGGTGTAGCCTCTTTAGACTCTAATCTACTAATAATCTTATCTCCTAAATTACCTAAAGTTTCATGTAGTAATTGCTTGTCATCCGCAGTTAAATGTTCATCCTCCTCTAAATCATCCTGTTCTACAAGCTTATCTAATAGCAGTTGACATTGTTGTATTAAACCATTTTTCCTGATATCCTGGTCTTCTGTGTCATGCTTAATTAAATCCAACCTATTTTCAACATGATGCAGTCTGGAAATTAATCTTTTAAATAATGCTTTATCTGGTTTACCTACTATCTCCGAAACATAATTCGACAACGTGTTTAGCTTTGCCGAACAAATCTCAAATTCAAAATCAAGTTTTTGTGCCCTGTGTTGCGGTATTTTAATGTCATATGAGAATCCCCCCGACTGCTCACTTGACATTAACTCCTTTAACAATTTTTTCATAATCGGTGCTGTGCTCTTAATCTTAATACCTCGACATTCCAGCTCGTATTCTAATTCATCTTTAAGCAAAAGATTGGGATCCATGGTTACTATCAGTGTTTGTAAGTAGTTGTTAAACAAATATTAAAGATAAAAAAAATTGTGGGTAGGTAGCTTTAGATAACTCACTTATTCAAGAGTGACTAAACCCACGCACCAGAGGTAGACTCCAAAGAATAGCAACAATTTTAGCAATTATAGTGTGCGCCCACTAATTGGAAATAAAGCTATTACCTACAAATACTTAATAATTAGAAGAACTTAATATTTAAATAAGATAGAGAATTGTATCATCAAATGTGCTGAAGCGTTAATACAACATAAACCTTAGAAGGTAACCGCCCGGTACATTCCTGCGTTAAACTTTTGAACAGATTTTTTTTTTTTTTTTTAGGCGGAAATAACACAAAAAATATATAGAAAAATTCAGACACCCTGTACACCTGTGTATATATATATATATTCTTATGCACAGCAATAATATTAATAATAATTGTTCACTGATTTGAACAACGACCAATATGAGCCCAACAGTGGGATGTTTCACTGTTCCTTATTTAACAAAACAAACTAAAAAGAAAACATTACTAAACTACCTACCTTATAGCATCTCATCAGTAATACTAATATCTAGTAAATTAAATTTTCAAATTTTCAAAATGAGACTAATTAATTTTAACAATAACCGTTTGCCAACCCAATTAATTTTTGACGTTGGGCGTCATTTGTTATGGGTTGACCTACGGATCCAAGAAAACAAATATACTTTAGTTAAAAGACACCCTATATTTACGGTTACAATTATTTAAATCTTAACACTAACTTAACCTAGGTACTTATCGCTAAAGCAGTTGAGCGCCAGGAGGGGTTTTGATCGTGTCAGGGATCCCTGCCTATCCAAGCACCACGGCTAGCGTTTTACATCCACTCAGAGCCAAGCAAAACTATGTCCGAATTCCAAAGGGCATGTCTTAACGCTAAAACAAACGAGCGTTGGTGACTCACAAATGTCTATTGGATTAAAGGCAATTGAGACCAAAGATTGTAAAAGCGTATAACTTACCCCTTTGTCACAAAAACCAAAAACGATAAAACTTATTAAATTTAAATTAACTTAATAACTGGAATTAATGTGTTTATTTAATATGTCGGGTACATTTCCAATACAAGGTACACCGTGCGACACGCGTCCGCCTTTAGCCTCAGACGAGAAACGCAATGCCTGTTTTTAAACTAGTTTCATTATTATCTTAATAATTATTTTCGGCTACCCAATTTACCTTACTATTAATGATTTCACTTGTAAATAGAAAAAGATTGATCTCACCACGTGAGATTTGAACCGTGAACAGTGTGTTCTCTAGGCGCCCTTTGCTGCCCCTGCGCCATCCAGCTAGTTACGCTGTGCTCGAAATACGACGATGATTTCCAACCAAGCTAGTGACGTCATGACATTGCCTTGTCATTGTCACTAGGCGTTTCAAAACTGGCTATTTTCAGGTTTTCATCTATATTCCGAGTGGTCGATGTTCGGAATCGGATCCCTGCGATGGTAGGTACTACTGTTTAAGTCCATCTGAGACTACGAATAATAATTTTCTGCAAGAATAACTAACCCTCCTACAATTACCGCTTTGAATATAAATAAATAAATAGTATCAAATATCATGGGACACTTTACACCAATTGACCTAATCCCAAACTAAGCAAAGCTTGTACTATGGATACTAGGCAACGGATAAACATACTTATATAGATAAATACAAATACTCGCACAAATATTTACTTCATAAGTACAAATATTTGCCCCGGCCGGGAATCGAACCCGGGACCTCAAGCTTCGCAGTCAGGTTCTCTAACCACTTGGCCATCCGGTCGTCAATAGTTCGCAAACACACAGCAATCGCCACTTTCACTTTCTGATAGTAAAGCGATTATTGTGCTACGGTCACGTGGTCACAAGCGATGTCCACAGTCGTAGCGGGCGCAACGTGTGTACGGCATTACTCAGTATTTCGCCAAAATAAATTTCGTTTACTTGTTAATTTTTTACTGACTGACTTAAATTTTGCAATAAAAACAAATACTTAATCCCCTACGTTACTAGGGTAAAAATTAGCCTACTACTACTATTCCTACCTACTAATGTGTGTGCGTGCGTAATATCATTCTTTGCATTAAAAATAAACGTGATTTATCTGAGGACACCACATGAGGATGAACCTATTAGAAAAGTTTGCCTTACTTGTTGCATAATATATACTTACCTGAGTAGTCAAGTATGGGTTTTCATAATATTTTGTTACTTAGATAAGTATAGTAGTAATAAAGTTGTATTAAATACTTGTGATAGATAACATTTAATAATATTGTAAATCTGTTTAAAAAAATATACCTCGTTGAGTTTCTTGCCGGACTCTTCTCAACAGAGGTTTTTCTAAACCGGTGGTAGATTTTTTTTAACATTCATAAGTGTTTGTTATAGCCTAAATGGAATAAAGATATTTTGACTTTGACTTTGACTTTATGAAAGATAATACCAATATTTTCATACAGGTACGTTTCGCTTCTCGGCCATTCTCATTTTATTGTGCACCTGTCTAATTACCGTAACGCTTTTTTACACAGTAATTAGACTTGAGTGCACAGACAAATGTAAATGGCAGCCGTCCTTTTTCTAGATATTCTATTCTATTCACTCAGTTGCAGTGTCGTGTCGCTTTTGCATGAAAAAAAAAACGGTACGGTAATTAGACAGGTGCACGATAAAATGAGAATGGCCGTTCTACACCACTACACTATACACGATGGCATATTTTTAAAACAATAAGGGCCCTGGCCCCTGGGCTAGGTCTAAGACAGCGTAGATATTTTTCTCATTTTTTCGTATTCTAGGTCTAGAATTTGACCATGTAACCCCCCCTTGGCTATAAAGCTCGGTCCTCCCACCTTCCGTCTGAGAATAGTCGTGGGGTCGATATCACCTTCCACTCGTCCCGTCTCTTCACTTTTACAGCTATTTCAACGTCCTCGTATTCTGTGCATCAAGTGGGACGTAATCATATTATTCAGCATAATATGTACGCTACTTTCTTGAGTTTTTTCATCCTCGGAAACATCTCATATATCTCAGCCCAGCATTTTCCTCACAAGGACGTGTCTGTGATGAATACAATGTTATGTTGGCGTTATTATTATGCTGCTGTAGGTACACTTATTCGGCTCGTGTAAAGATGCCAGGCACGCGTATTTATTTACATATTTGACATTATTTACCAAATTCAATGTGAGCATAGTATGTTATTTCATATGCAATACGCAAGTTGTTTTTTTTTTTATTCGACTGGATGGCAAACGAGCAAGTGGATCTCCTGATGGTAAGAGATCACCACCGCCCATAGACACCTGCAACACCAGGGGGATTGCAAATGCGTTGCCAACCTAGAGTCCTAAGATGGGATACCTCAAGTGCCAGTAATTTCACCGGCTGTCTTACTCTCCACGCCGAAACACAACAGTGCAAGCACTGCTGCTTCACGGCAGGATTAGCGAGCAAGATGGTGGTAGCAATCCGGACGGACCTTGCACAAGGTCCTACCACCTGCATTCACTTATATGTAAGTAAGGTATAGGGGGTGGTTTGAGGTTCTTGGTATCACTCCTTGTTGTTGGTATTTACTATTTTATATTTTACATTGTACGTCCGAGAAGGACAAACTGTTGAGACTTATTTCAAGCTACCAACACTGCTGTAAAAACACAGTTATACAATAAAGCTTATTTCTATTTCTATTTCTAAAGTAATATGAAGTCGAGTAATAAGCGATGGCTACAGAAATTTAACCCACGTTGGATCTACAGCCAAAAGCCCTCTCATTCTACCACTGTAGGGCACAGGCCTAGACCTAGGGGTAGGGTATACATATATAATAAGATGATATCCTATTAGTATCAATAGTAGAACATCAAAAATAGTAAAGTCCAACTTTCAGAACAATATTTATTCTTTTTTAATTATATCTATATAAAATAAATATGTGTCATAATTAAAATTGTTTACTACATTATACGTTGTGTAACAAACAGCAATACCAAGACAGTTTAACTTGTCTCAAATTACTGAAAGTGACAGAGCACTAAAATCAGCTTTTAAGCTTGTCTTTACGTAATTACGATAAACCCTATTGTATCTGAAAGGCGTAGTTTAAATAAAATAACACAAGAACTGTTTTGCTAAATTCTTTAATATCTTCTCTATTCACCACCAAAATTGTAAACACGCTTTGGTACAAAAAACATAACAATCCTCGCAACAACATAAATAAACTGAATAATCGATACACTCTACAGTTAACAAACAATAAAATATCGAATTAACAACAACGAAAATTAACTATCTAAACATCCTAAGCTGCGGTTAGACAATAACTGTAATCAACAAATTGCTAAAATTGACTTTGTTTTCTCCGTTTCCCGTAATAATTTCTATTGATATCCCTTTACTTATTCCTAAAACGCTATCTTCGCAATAGTTACTAGTTACGGGCAGGAAAAGTAACAGGGTTTCCAAATTACTCATAATGTTACTTTATCATAGTTTAAATATTAAATTTGATGAAAAGTGAGCATTTATTACATTTCAGTATTAGCTATAACAATAAAGGTCCCTCGAGTACTTCAAGAAATGTGTAAGTAGTCAAAAATCCTAATTATTTAATAACTTCTGATAGGGTTAGCTCGGTTAATACAAATGTTTGTAAATTGAAATTGAATAACAATACATTCTTTCAGTTTAAAGCTGAATGAATTACTTAAATTGAAAATAAGGGTTATAGTCGACTACGGAACACTAAAAAAATGAGAAAATGTTAACAGTATTTCTGATTTTCTTGGTTCGTCAGTGAAATACGAAAGTAAATGAACACGTTATTATTTTGTTTCCAGCACTATTATCAATCCCGTTATTGCTTTTACCCTAATCACTATCAGCTTGATCTCGAGCATCAAAAGTTGAAATATTTACACATTTTCACTTAGCGCACAGTAACGAGTGTCCAATTTTTTTCACTCTAATCTAATCGTCTACAAGTGCAAACGTTCTGCGGATATCATACGGAGGTGGTGATTTGTTCTATGAGGTGATGTTCGCGGCGGCGGCAAGAGGCACGGCAGGAGCCCCCACGGCTCCAAGTGCTGCCTCGACGCGCTAGGCCTTCCGGGACGCTGCGGGACGGACGCAGGATCGGCGCGCGACGGCAGCACTCGGGGTATGCTGCGGCAGAGCAACACACTCGGTCCAGGGGGGTCGCGTACGACAGTGACTTGGGCAGCCTGGCGCTGCAGGTGGGCCCCGGCCAGGCGCAGTAGGCCGTGGCGCCGCCCGCGCCGCATGCGCACCAGGCCGGCTCGCAGCGCGGCGGCGTCACGCACGGGCACGCCTCCGCTATCGTGGGCGCGGGCGCCGGCGGAGGCGGCTCCGGCTCCCGCTTGGAGAAGCCCACGAAGAACAGCAATAAGGCACCCGTGAGCGTCGCCGCCGTTGAGAAGTAGAAGCCCGCCCGGGGCGCCTGCTGGTTAATGTAGCCGGTCACCGGCACGCCCACTATCACAGGTAGAGCTTCCGCACCTTGGACGAAACCTGCACAAAGAATTGATTATTATTATAATCAACTAGCGACCCGCCCCAGCTTTACACTGTTGCAACTTTGAAAGAAAGAGGCGAATTAAGAAAAACAAAGGCTGTCTATAATCAATGCCGGTATCTTCACATTTTTTACCTCTTTTTTACTACAAAACTAGACCTGCGCGGGCCCGTGGAACGTCATCTACAAACTTTCCTCATAAATCGCTTTATAAATAAAACCGCATTAAATAAATTCATACCTTCCGTTCAAAAGATCTAAGCGTATATACTCGTACTTACCTAAATACATACAGAGGGACATACGTCAGAACACGACTATGTTTTGCCGTTTAAGATTTATCATAAACGATCTTCCACAGACTTTTAAAAATAAAGAACTATCGTGCTTCACTATTTTAGGATCCCTGTATGTAAATAGACAATCGGGTGATTTTCATTAATTAATTACCTATGCCCGAGTCTCACGTTTATTTTCTTTTTAAAGTTTAATAAATAACAAAAATGTGTACTTTTAATTCTCTATACAACTTTATCAAGTGGCTAACTTGAAAACAGGCGCCACAATATCACATTCTTTATAAAAAAAAGTAAGTAAATGTAATATACTTTCGTTATCAAAATGCGGAGACAAGAACAAAATTATAACAAGGCAACATGAAAATCAGACAAGACGGAGTGCAGTTCCAGACTAAGTGCAAAGTTACTTACCCCAAACTTTGGCAAAATGACGTCCTCGAATGCGCTCCATCGTTAGCATTTTTATAGAGTAGAGAAATCCTCCCAAACATAATCCGTACATCCAGGCAAACAACACGTATCCGTGGTAGCCTTCGACGCTGCTCAGAGCTAGCATTGAAATACCTGAAAATAAAAGGTTACATTTACGTCCGAAGTCGTAGACATTTAGTACTGACTTCATGTACTGCCGCTAATTTTACACACACACCTACCGGGAGAATTATTTACATATATTTACCATCAGTTTATGCCCACTAATATATCACAATAGTGAAACATAAATACATTTAAATACTCTACTTCTTGTAAAATAACTACTACTTTAACTTCTTGTAAACCACTTTTTAAACGGTTGAATCTATTGACAGTCCCTGTTTATATATTTTTGAAATATAGAACTTTGTGAAATCACATCCAAAGTACTTTAAAACAAAACACCAAGTGTGCCATTTTATTACCAGGTTCCCAAATAAACTAATTTAGCATGCAACTATACACACACTTGTATTGCAGAAACTGTTTTCCAATGGCAATACGAATATTTAATAAGTTGTCTAAGAGCATAGCTGAGTTAATTTAGAGTAAATTTGGATTTAAATTATATCAGTGGATTAAAGATAAAGAGAATATTTAAAATAATAATTGTTATTGTCACACGGTTACATTGACCTATAACTTAATAACTATTATTCAATTAAAATTACAAGATACAATAATATGATAGGAAACAAAATTAATAAAAACAACATAAATATACCTAACTATAAAAAGAAAACACCATCTAAGAGGCGTATTAAAATTAGTAATTTATATTTTAAAATTAATTGTCTTTTTATTGAATTTATTTAGATAATATTTGCATGCCAATGGTTTTGGTTAGAAGTGTCACTGAACATTAGCACATTTATAAAACCACTTGTTACCATGTCTAAAGGAATAGTTATCTGTGTCACAAGGGAGCAAAATGGTGTATTTACGGCGAGGGCGTACATTGAATCCAGAATGTAGCGAATTCTACAATAGAATCCTGAGCGTAGCGAGGGATTCTAAAGTAGAATCCTGAGCGTAATGAGGGATTCAAGTGTTAACGCCCAAGATGAAAATATTTTTGCTCCCGAGTGGCTCATACAACTTTTCACAACGTGCATTAAGAAACTTGAAAAAAAAAAAATATTATTATAAAGAACAACCAGCATAGAAAATGGTGTGGCTTAACAATTATCAACTTCAAAAAATGGCATTTGCAATAAAACACTTAGAAAAGCCTTGAACAGAAAAGTTGCACTTTGCTCCCTCTCGTCAGGGAGGAAAAGTTACTTTTCTGAAGGAGAGGTGTGAAAAATAAATTATTTCATTTATGAAGGCGAAAAATGTGACTCCTAAATATCCAAGAGTGAATAAATATTCAATCGGTGAAACGATTGCTCATAGTTCCCACGAGGAAGAAATCGCTCTTTCGCCCACTCTCTCGGCAAGCGGTGGCATAACACGTTGAGGCGAGCACTGCGATGATAAGTCAATTGACGGGATTAATACATATATGACGAAACATATTCACGCACTACATAATTTTTGTTTACTTGGAACAACGTAGCTGGACGTCAATATATACTCCGTACAACAAAGTACTAGTTACGTCAGTCCGTCATATCACAACAGTTACTGTAGGCTTCCACCGTTAGTCGGTGGAGTTTTTATTTTAGTTTGAAGTCGCTGCCGGCTCGCTTCAACGTGTTAAAGATAAAAATAGGTTTGCCTATATTTAATGAAATAGAATCGGATAAGTTATCCGGTATAACTCACGTCTGAAATAGAGTTTAACTCGACATGTTTCGAGCTAGTTCGTAGCCCTTCTTCCCGGAGCAACGCGGCTCGGCCCGAAAGATGTGGAGTGGAGCTAAAATCGATTTAAGACGTGAGTTATCCGGTTCTTTTTCATTAAATATGAGTGAGTTTTACGGTAGTTTCATTTTAAAAGGGTTACCTATTCCCAGCATCGCTGTCTGACACAAGTACTGTTTGGAGACAAGGCACTGGGCCGACGGCCGCACCAGCACGAGCCCGAAGCCGGCGCAGCCGAGGACCGCAGCGAACCCCAGAAAAGTCTGGAGTAGCACCAGCGCACTCTCTTCTAAACCCTCTTGGAAGCCTTGTAAAGCCTGTGAAGATTTTTAACATATATTGATTGTTCGGTTTTATATGAGTACCTACCTATTTAGGTAGGTACAACAACCTTGTACCGAACAGAAATCAAAAAATACTTTTCAAAAGTATTTTTATACTGAAAAATGTAGGTACCTGTAAGGTACGTGGAATATGGCAAGTAAAAGTCTCCCAACAAAAGTGAAAGAAAATGTCTTTTTGGGATTACCCTTGAAATGTTGACATACTTTTAATCGAACTTCATTTAAAAGTCAACATTTCATATTTTTTCATTTCGTCGAATATTCATTACCCGGAATGATTAGAATGAGTATTTTTAAATCACCGATTTTTAATTTCTGGAAATACTATTTAAGAGATTGTTTATTTGGCAGATATTCATTTCATATTTTATTATTTCATACTTTTTTTAATGTTGTGAATGTTACATATTACAATATTATTTTAATATTTATCATTTCACAACTTCAATGATTTTTTAAAGTTGCAGTTGTAATGTATTTTTGTTGAAGTCGCAGTTGTAACCTAACCTAACCTACTGTTCTGGTAGCGATTTATTTTTGTTGGGGTCGCAGTTTTAACCTAACCAAAACTATTTTTACAATAATAGTAACTATATTAATTTTATTTTTCAGAAGAATACAAACCTTCAAATTTGCTTAAAAATATGCAAAAGATGCAAAATTCAATCTTGAATCACTAAAACTAGTAGAATATTGTTATAATATGTAATCAACTATGAAATAAAAGTGTTTTGTAATAATACGTCGATCAAATAAACAGCGATATTTAGTTGTTCTGTCTCATGCATGAATTGTTGATGAAATGTATTTTAAGCAAATAATAATCCTTGTACTGCTGTTCTAATAATTGTTTTAATATGTAATGACTATTCGATGAATTGAAATTACTCCAAGAGAAAATATTAGTATTGAATATTCGATAATTAGTTTGACGAAATTTCAAGGGACACCCGTCTTTTTAAATTACTATGACGGGTAAAATTATTTTTTTCTGTACAGAACCCTCCGTGAGAACTCAAAGTTAGCCGGTTGTTTTTTTTATGCTCTCACATAGGCTAGATATTATTATTCTACTTCGATTTTTTAAGAGTGCTTTAATATATCATGTAATTTCTTACATATTCTTCCACACTCATTTACGAGTATACTTATCTTCAACTAATATTACTGAGAATAATAGTTGTCAACTCAATTTGTTATTGCTAAATACAACCAAGACGATAGATTATATTATGTACTCTGACGAGCAAAAATAATCATACTCTGAATACAAAGTGACCATTATTTTTGCTCGTCAGTATAGACGTAGACGAAGCTCTTTCACAAGTATCTATCTCTATCAGATGCTTATCCATTGTTCGAACTTTTTTTATGGCTCCGCAGCCAAAAAAGGAACCCTTATAGTTTTGCCATGTCAGTACGTCTGTGCGCGGCTTAGGTTAGAGACTGTTAGTGCTGAAAGCTGCTATTTTGCACAAAAAGTATTTTAACAGCGCCAAAAAAATATAATTGGATGAAACATTTTTTAGGGTAGGTAAATAAGTACCTCCCCTAGACATAAAGCGAGGATGTTTTTTTTCTCAACTGAGCCCTTGTATGGGGTTTGGTTGGATAGGTCTTTCAAATAAGTTTACTAGGACCATTTTTCGATTTAGGGACCCGTTTGAAAAATATAGGCTTTAAAAAAGTGCTAGCTTTGATTAGATGCAAACGTCCCCCCGCCTCTCCATAAACTAATACGTTAGCTTGTAATATCATATCAGAAAAAAAAACTTGACGGTGGTACCTATATAATAATGAATTTAAAAGGAAAGCTGACTCAGCTTAGTATGCTAAGAAGTTAACGAGAAATAGTCAATCAAAACTTAAAATTTGAATATGTGCAGTAGTTTGTTTGTTTGTTTATACTCTTTATTGTACAAAAAGGTAGTCGTTGTAGGTAATACGGAATCCTATAATGGCGGGGCCGGTTTCTCTTGTTTGTTTCTACTTTGTGCTAATGTAGCACTGTCAGCAATAAAGTTCGTTTTTTATGTATAAACTTGGTAAGAAAATACAAATACATCGATTATCTTACCAAAAAAAAGACGGGAGTGTAAAGTCCGAAAGCGGCCACTCCTGCAGCCAATAACAAAACTTTAGCAGGCCGTGAGTTAAGAGGGCTTAAATCGATTATCGGGGCTGACCTTCTTAGCCCTTTCTTTTCTTTAACCTACAAACAATACAATATCATTATTAATTCAACACAAATAGCAAAAACGTCGCAGCAAGTGATGGGATGTAATGCTAGTTACCTTTCGGCGCTGGTTTTTCAGGTGTAAGATAGCACGCCTTTGTGGATGGTACAACGATGCGCTCCGATAAACTGCGCTAAGAAAAAATGCCATAACCAGAATACCGGTGATGGCTTGTAGTCCCAGCCGCCATCCAAGTTTTCTGAGTACAAAGGAAAACAATATCAAACACCACTCAAAGCGATGAAATTTCAGTGCCGTTTTTTCCGGACCATTGTTTGCACGTGTGGTCCGACAAAAAGGTTAATCCACTTTAAGTATAATCCACTCTTGATAATTTGGCGCCTGACCAAGCTATTAGGGATTATACAGACTTGAAGTATAGTGATTTAATTTTAGTGTTTTGTGGATAGAACATTGGGCCACTTGGCGACTTTTCCGTTGGGGTAAGTTCACTCCTAATGCAGAAAGTTTCGGTTTCAGCGTCATCCAATCTTGAAATAGGTTGCCAATGCATTTCAAAGCTCAAGGAATGTTGTTCGTGAATTTATACTACAATAGCATAAGAGGATTTCAGGTTTTCATTTTTTAATGGAAAATTGACATAAAACATAATTCTGGTACCAACGTTATTTGAGTGCGCGGAGTGTGTATAAAATGCTGTGTAAGTACCGTAAAATGAGGTTACTTTGCTCCGATACTTGATCCAAATTTCGTATAATTTTTTTATTTTGAAAAATTATTATGCTGTGGTATGTTTATATATGTATTTATGGGGTGCCCCTTGAAATGTCGACAAACTATTTACCGAATTTAATTTCATCGAAAAAAAAACATAGTATATTGAATACTAATACTTTATCTTGGAGTAATTTTACTTCATCGACTATTCATTACATATTAAAACAATTGTTTGAACAACAGTACAAGAATTATTATTTTCTTAACCCGTCACGCGTCCTAGAGACTAATGTAATGTAATGTAGTCTCTAGGACGCGGGACGGGTTAAAAATACATTTCGTTAACTATTCATGAGACGCAGAACAACTAAATATCGCTGTTTATTTCTTCGACGTATTGTTATAAAACACCAGAAAATAGGTTAGGTTAGAACTACGACCTCAAAAACATCGCTACCAGAAAGTAGGTTAGGTTAGGTTAGAACGGTGACCCTAAAAAAATAAACCTGTGCCAAGAAAATAGGTTAGGTTGGGTTAGAACCGCGACACCAACAAAAATAATTCGCTACCAAAAAGAAGGTTAGGTTATGTTAGAACTGCGACCCCATAAAAATAATTCTATACCAGTAAATTAAGTTAGGTTAGAACTGCGACCCCAACAAAAATAAATCGCTACCAGAAAAGTAGGTTAGGTTAGAACTGCTACCCCAACAAAAATAAATCGCTACCAGAAAATTAGATTAGGTTGGGGTGGAACTGCGACCCCTACAAAAATAAATCGCTACAAAAAAAAAAAAATTAATTAATTTAATTTAAAAAAATATGAAATAATAAAATATGGTTCTGCCAAATAAACTATCTCATCATCATCATCATCCAGCCTATATACGTCCCACTGCTGGGCACAGGCCTCCTCTCAGAACAAGAGAGCTTAAACTATCTATTAAATAATATTTCCAGAAATTAAAAATCAGAGATTTAAAAATACTTATTTTAATCATTCGAGTTAATGAATATTCGATGAAATGAAAAAATAGGAAAGGTTAACTTTTAACTGATATTCGATTAAAAGTTTGTCGACATTTCAAGGGTAAACCGCATTCATTTAAAGTAGATCACCCATAGTATCATGCTGGGTTCGTCATAATGTTATTTTGATATATATATTAAAACTTTATTTAAGGAGCAATGTTACCCGGCGCTTGGGTAACTATGCTCCGGAATTTAATTTAATTTCATTTATAATTCATACTAGGAAGTTCTGAAAGAATATCAGCGCTACAGACGTCTAACGTCTCAGCATTATGCTGAGTCAGCGGCCGTTTACTTTTGCGGGGACACACAAAATCGTGTATTTTCATTTTTGCATTTCTTTTTTGATTTATTTGTTTGCTGTTTATTGTTTTTTTTTGTTTTGATTTTGTTGTATTAAATTTGTGAATGTGAATAAATGTCTTCTTTCTTTCTTACAACAAAACAATTTTCAAGCTATGCCTGTCAAGAACAGAGACGAGACAGTGTCTAATACCAATATTAAAAACCAGCCAAGAGCGTGTCGGACACGCCCGAAATAGGGTTCCGTAGCCATCACGAAAAAGCTAAGTAATATTTTCTAAGGATTTCTTATTTTATACGGAGTCTTCCAAGTTTAGGTATATTTTATACCTTAGGCTGCTATTACTCTTAAACTACTAATAATTCTCAAGCAAACTTAGCCGTTATAGTTTTCCTTGAAAGTTTGATATACTTACCACCATCCTGATTTTTTTCAAATTTTTCCACCCACCGGTTTAGATTTAGAGGGGGGGACGCTCGATTTTAATGAAAATTTGCACTTTAAAGGAGAATATTTCGCAAACAAATTACTAAATCGAAAAATTGTTTTAGCAAGCCCCTAATGGTTTTAAAAGTTCTATCCAACGATACCCCTCACTATAGGGTTGGATGAGAAAAAAAAACAACTCCACTTTACCTCTATGGGCGGTACCCTAAATTTTTTTAATTTTTTTGTTGTACCATTTTGTCGGCATAGTTTACATATATATCCGTGCAAAATTGCAGCTTTATAGCATTGATAGTCTCTGAATAAAGCCGCGGACGGAAAGACAGACAGACAGACATGGCGAAACTGTAAGTGTTCCGTTTTTGCCATTTTGGCTCCGGAACCCTAAAAAAAGAACTTAGTGACACTGAATATTGTATAGTAACTATATAGGACTTCGTTACCCCACGGCTTCCTTATAAGCGACGCTGAAGAGCGCGATGCCGACTCCGCCTCCAGCGTGAGCCACCAGCTCCACGAACTGCCGCCGCCGCCGGAAGTACGCGCCCAGAACTAGGCCCGCCGCCTCCCGGACTAGTCCACAGCCGATTCCGAGAACCACTCCTACAATATAGGGCATGAATGTCAGAAAGAGAAATGAACTTTCAAGTCAGCATTTTTGTTACGCTTAGTTTACTTAACGAGATGGATTAATAAAAAAATGTTCTGTTTTACAAGGTTATATTAGGTATTATGTACTCGCATAGTTGTCGTTTTTTCACCTATTCGTAGGAAGTGATCGAATTGACTTGATATTTGGTACAGAGAAATATTTATATGATGAGATGACAATACCTACAAGTACCATTCAAAACAAAATACTGTTAAAAATTAACTGTATTAACAAACACTTATTTATGACAACTCAACATTGATTACGAATTTACATATTAAGAAAGTACACTTTCAATAATAAAATATCCATATCATTATTTATGTGGCTGAGCCTAACTGTTATTTACAAAGCTAGTGTACGTACCGTAACTAAGCATGGTCTGGTGTGGCGTGGCGAAAGAGGTGAAAGCAAGCCAACGGCACCCGCAACCCGCCAAGTAGCGCGGCCATGCTTCGAGCGTTGTTGTCTCACCACCAGCTGTTGCCTACATAACTAGAGCTAATAGCTCTATACTCGTACTGCAGTATACTGGACCGTAGGTAAGAATGGTGTAGTGCAACTGCGTAGTAACCTATAAAGGCTAGCTCTTATTTACATAGCTAGTGTACTGTACCGTAACTAAGCATCGTCTGGTGCAGCTGCGTAGCAAAGGAGGTGAAAAGGCAAGCCAGCGGCAGCAGCAGGCCGCCGAGCAGCGCGGCCAGGCGCGGTGAGCGTCGTCGCCCCGCCACCAGCGCGCCTGCCGCGCGAGACACTCCTACGCAGATTGCACCCGCCCACACTGTATCAGGCAATCAATTCAATGTTAAAAATTGTAATTTATTGAATCAGGTATTAATTTAAGGAGGTCCATATCAACACGAAGACCGCGCTGGTCGCGGTTGAGCAAAGTAATTGTTTCAGTTCATTCAAAATTTTAGGTCATCATTTTTGACAAAAGGCTAAAACTACCCTTACATGTCTCATGAAGTTACCTACAGTTTCTCGTAATATTTTTATGATTTTTTTTTTACTAAACGTAGGATAGGTAAATGAAAAACTTTTATTCTTATGCAGGCAGTGGAACAAAAAGAGTTCGTTTAACAACTGGATGTTCAGCAAAAAGTTCAATCGAGATAAAAACCTAATCCGCTTATTTCACAGCCGCCATAATCTTAGATAATTGGATATTGATAGGGCCTGTGGGCAGGACGGACAAATTAAAATGAAGGATCACATTACTACCAATTATAATGAAATCGATCCGGTTTACCATTCGTCGCGAAAAACACTTCAAATGGTTGTGTGTGTTTGTTATTTACTCGGGAATAAAAAGTAATTAAGCAGCCGTTGTGCACCAACAGAGATATTTTATTTTGCTAATTTATCTAATGGGCTGTCGTTATTACCGTGTCATTATCCGTTATGAGACACACAATAGAGTCATTGTGCTTCCCGCATAATGCGCGCCGTTCGATATCACTTCAGCACTTTACTCCATTATTTGTACTTGATTTTGCTGATATATAACTGCGAGTTGTTGGTTTAATTCAACGATTTAGTAAAAGAACAAAAGTATATCGATTACCGGCTCGGGATAGCTAGCTTGAGATGACATCAAATGAAGTGACAATTAGATATCACTGTCTCAAAAGGACTGTTTATACTATACTATTTATTAATATTCGGTGTACGTAAACGAAAAAAAGGGTAGGTATGTTCTCTAAAATACGTCTGGCAATATTATAAGCACGGATTATCAGACCATGCATTATTTGAGCGTAAATTAACAAGTCGTAGGTACATTAACTACACCCTTACCTGAAAACGATTTGGAGCAACGTTTAAGTAAGTAAGTACGTATTTGAACTTTGTTCAAATGAAGTAACAGTCGCTTCAAAGATGAAAGAAAACGTGGAGCTGATGGAATGCTAACAAAGTTGGTCTGAATGGAGCGGCGGTAAGTGCTAACCGATATTGAAGGAGGTGGCGGTTCTTGCAGCGGAGCGAGGGGCGCCCGCGCCGTACGCTGCTACGACTCGCCAACCGATTACCGAACGAAGCTTAACTCGTTAGCTTCGCTACGAAATTCTAATTTCAACCCTGGCGCTAGAGCATGAATTACGGTATTCGATAATACGAAAAAACCGGAATATCGGAGCAAAATCTCCGATATTGGCAAAACGGTATTAAACATTATAATACCGGTATTTCGATATTTCGATATTGATCTCTAAATACCCAATTATTTTGTTTTAAATAGAGTATTACAGTCTCAAAACTCTCAAAAGTAAAATTCATGAATACTTATTTAATTAATATTTTATTTTACAATGAATTATTATTAGAATCTACTTTTACAAAAGATTACGAACGATGCCTATGAGAAAACCGCGTGTCATTCCGTGCTTGTTTTATATTGCACCTGCCATAGTAATGTTGGGATTGATTGTACTAACACGCGTCAGGTAGCGTAGCATGGCGTCGCGTTTTAATAGTGTGTTCTACCTTCACACATTTTTATTATTATTGCTTAGTTGCGTTATCTTAGTTATAATGGATCACCTGATTTTAAAAAAAGTAAATATAGTAATAAATAAGTTATTTTAAAGCAATGTAAATGTTTTTTCTAGGGATAAAGGAAATATTAAATTCGCAGGAATAAAATAATATACCTATGTTACACATAAGTAGATCTCGTCTCATTTAGACAATAACAAACGTGTCTCATCAAACGGAGTACGGGTATCTCGAAATTTGTATAAAATTTTTTTAATTACGTTGCACCTTTAAAATTAAACTGAAACAATTCGAAATATTCACAGTTCGAAAATAAACTTTAAATAAAACACAATCTGGTTGAATTTTGAAATGAGAGAATTTCGAATTATTTCAGTTTAATTTTAAAGGTGCGCGTGTTTGTTCATTGTAATTTGAAATAATTTTAGACATCTTTGAAATAACCTTAGCGGATACCGACTCATACTTCAAATTGTCGGGAACTGGAAGGTTTTGGAAACAGTTTTCAGTGCGGAAACTCATTCATTTTACTTTTTGTGACGAATATCGAAAAAATACCGAATACCGGAATACCGTATTAACATTTCGGTATCGAAAAATTACCGGTACGCAAAAAACGTCCGATATTTGGATGCTCTAGTACGCCGGCGGTATCTAGTCGAGCGAGCGCGCGAGACCAATCATTCATCTCGGTAGGTATCTATAAATTAAATATTGATTGACCGGTTAGATAATGTTAGTTGATAGCCCTTCATGTTGAATTTAATTATTAATTTGTTAAGTTCTACATTGCACCTAATGACTTATTTAGTACAGTCAAGGGCAAAGATATCGACACGGCCAAAGTTGCAAAAATATGTATACACGGCCTTAATGTTAAGTGCATAAAGTCGTGTATACATATTTTTTTAACCAGGGCCGTGTCGATATCTTTGCCCTTGACTGTACTAGCGGACCCGGTAGACGTTGTCCTGCGCGAAAAAACACTACATTAATAGTAGATTGATAAACAAGGGTTGTAAGTGATCAATTACACCCAAGATATTTGGGCGCACGAGCAAAGCCAGCGAGGGTGCTTATAGTTCGCGGGCGCAGGTGTACCTAATTGATCATTTACAGTCGATTTGAACACTACTTTTCATCACAAATGCGAGGAAATAAAGAAAAACCGTTATAAATGTATACGTAATTTGAAGCAGAGCGGAAGAAAATTTATCGCGGCAAACCGTCTTTTGTTTTTTTTTAAATGGCCTCGCGCTCTTTGGCACATTCAACCAACACTGGTCAGCACACAAGATTACCTCCTGGGGGTAATCACAGATTACTAATATGTAGCAAGCTAAGGGTAATCGGTGAGTCTGCAGCATTATACCAGCATGGAGGTTTCGAGGTAAGTATTACGCATTACAATCTCCTTGTTTACCAGTTCCTGAATACAAAGGAGCACCATTCGATTTTTAAATTTACTTACATCCTTAAAGATGTAAATCGAATTTACAACACGGATTTCAAGTTAAATACTTTCTGAGCTTAAGTGATGAAAAATCACGTTGGAAATTATGATAACAGCGCCTTTTTTCTTTAGTTTTAAATTTCTGTACGCCCGCTTAAATATTTGACAACCAATATCCTACTATCCTACTAATATTATAAATGTGAAAGTCTGTGAGTGAGTGAGTGAGTGAGTATATTTGTTACTCCTTCACGCTGAAACGGCTGGGGATTTGGATGAAATTTGGTATGTAGATAGCTGGACATCTGGAATAAAACATAGGCTACTTTTTATTCCGATATTTCCACGGATAGGGATAAAAATTAAGAAATAACAACCGCTGGGCTAAGAGTCATGAAATTTGACATGATATAACGTCAATGAAAACTACGATTTCTATTTTCGGGAATTCCCACGGGAATATTAAAAAATCCCTAAATTTCAATTCAGCTGCCGGATGTAATGATTTACGTGTGCGATGCAGCGGGTAAACACTAGTATTAAATATAGATTAGGTGCTATTAATGACTTGTTAATTTAATCGTCAATGCGTTTATAATTTCGACGACTTCTCATTGTCGCCTAGTGCCATGTTTGAGCATCTCGTACCTACATACGTACCTAGCGGTGAAATAATCGTTAGCTCGCTAGCCATGCCATCGTGTATCAGCATCAGCACACCGTGGCGTAACTATAAATAATGCACCAAACATTCTAAGTTTTGCACAAAATGCAAGTACTCCTTTCAAGTAACTCATGCTTTCTGGTTTTTATGGCTAATTCATGAAATTATACCATAAAATATTTATACCCAGCTAAATGACAGTCTTTATTGTCATAGAACTGTTTCTCTGAAACCATTGTAACTTTACTTGAAATGTTCCCACTTATCAGAATGATCGCTATATACCTAGTACCTATAAACTTTTTTTTTAAATTCAGCTTTTTCTTAAACTGTTCATAAGTAATTTTATTCTTTAGCCGAGTTTAGACTTGCAACAAAAATCGTGCAAGTTGCATTACATTGCGGCGCTCGATTGACCACTACAAACTCGTTGGCTTTACGGCCTCGGAATTTTTCTTGCCAGTCTAAATTCGGCTTTAGAGCGGTTTGAGCTACGCCCGATTCGAATCCGATCCGTGAAAATACGGACCGAAGTACCTATAGTCGTAGAACTATTTGTATGATAGTTAACGCACTAGATCTGATTTCACCATACAAATAGTTCTGCGACTACTCTAGACTGGACCCTATTTTCACGGTTTTGATCGTTCTAGTACGAAACCACCTCTGAGTGTTAAATATTGGAAGATGTTATCTTCGGAACCCTTTGTGTGCAAGTCCGACTCCCACTTATGACCGGTCTTTCAGTAAATTATTAACACGAAAATTTGTGACCTAGGTATCCATTTCGAGATTTCTAACATTTGGTTCAGTGTATTTTTCTCGGAACCATCAAATGAAAAAAAGGGCCGGTTTGCCATATTGAATACCTACTTTTGTTTGTATTATGTACTATGGACCGCCGTCCAAAAAAAGTGCCCTTTCTAAGTACAGGTACAGAGTTTTACCTGGTCACTTGTCCTCCTAGGAATTCGGGAACGGAAAAGCATCATTTTTGTTTAAAATAATCTCTATTGTAGGGAATAGTAACTACCTTCCTGTGTAATTACTGACATACTCGTACTTACCTGTTCCAGTAAAAAAGATATTTTTAAGTAATGTATTAAATGTTAGTTTAAAAAAAACGTCCAGTAAAAAGTCCACTGATGCTAAATTAACCTCTGATTGATTATAGGAAATTAGAAAATTTCCAGTAACAACTTTTACTCCATCAAAACAGGAAAAACCCATCTTTATTGTTTTAACTACCGAACACTGTTATCGAAAATAATCGCGGTTTTGTCTCAATCGCAGCAGCACCTTATCTCGGTAGTTATGCGGCTTCCTATAGATAGCTACTCGCTCCTCATTGTGCTATTTTCATCAAGGTTCTTCATTTGTTACCGGCACGATCGAGGTAGGTACCTCCTTATGGAAATTTGCCAGATGACAAAATGTGTTTTAAATGAAACAACGCAAAATGTACGAAACATTAATATTTTAAAGTAATTTACAACAGCGTAGAAGTCCTTCGCTTGACTCGTTTCGGCAATCCGCAGTGTGTAGAGAAACTTTTTTTTATTTAGGAACATTTGTTACCTACCTGGCAAGGGTAGCCCGAGGAGTAGCCGGTTTGTTGTTGTTTTTTTTTGTGTAGCATTCCGGGAACAGCTGATCGGCACAACAAACAAAGGTAAATAATATGCGCCGATGCCACCGGCCGCCGAACTCGAGTTAATGCAGCAAACGCAACCTACCCCGACCATAAAATAGGGTGCCAGCCAACACCCACATGTCAGATATTATACCTACCTACCTACTGATTATATACCTATCCTTTATTCTATTTTCGTTCCACACATACATAGAATGAGCCTACCCAAACAGTGCGATAATTAGGTACAGTCGTCTACAACTCGCCTTGTACTAATTGTAATACTTAGGTGAGAAAATATTTACCAACAATGCCTTTAACATACTCGCACTTATACCTACCTATCTATTTTAATACGCATATTCACACGAGCATAGAGCGTAAAAATAAATACTCTTGGAATTATCTTTATGTTATTACTAAATTTACCATTTAAAACTAATTAATTGCATCAGCCATTACAAAGTTTATTCGTTCGTTAATGCTTTTGTTATGATTAGTAAGAAAGTGTGCCTTTGCCTCTTAAATCACCCGATACCGGCAAGAGATGGGATCTACGGAACAGGTTAGAAAGGTTCTAGGTATGAACGCAACAAAAACAGCGGGGCTAATACTCGTATTAAATAATATAAGCGTCAGCGGGACGGCGAGATACGAAATTCGATCTTTGCGCTTCATTGTATAGGCTCAGCAGGGCTACTACGAAACTCGAAGTTCGTATCGTACCGTCCCTCTCGCTCTCTTACTAAAATAGTATAAGTGTCAGAGGGACCGCACAACACGAACTTTGAGTTTCGAGTTTCGTAGTAGCCCTGCAGAAACGAGCACCCCCATCCCCGGGCTAATACTCGATTGCCCTTTCAAAGCAATGATCAAAATTTCCAACTCGACGAGGTATATAACTCAAAGTTTGTTTAAATCAAGGCCACGATAGCATTAAATGTGTTTAACGACTGCAGTAATTGGCAATCATACCAGACAAATATGCCCATACTTATGTGGGCGAAGACCAAAAAGTTGCACACCGTTAAAGCTGCGTTAGCACGTAGTTTTAATTTCTGTTTTTTTCTCATCCAACCCTATAGTGTGGGGTATCGTTGGATAGGTCTTTTAAAACCATTAGGGGTTTGCTAACACGATTTTTCGATTCAGTAATTTGTTTGCGAAATATTCAACTTTAAAGTGCAAATATTCATAAAAAAAATGTAAGTATTCAGTATGGTAGTAAGTATATTTATCAAACTTTCAAGGAAAACTATAACGGCTAAGTTTGCTTGAGAATTATTAGTAGTTTAAGAGTCAATAGCAGCCTAAGGTATAAAATATACCTAACCTTGGAAGATTCCGTATAAAATATGAAATAATTAGAAAAATATTACTTATTTTTTTCGTAATGGCTACGGAACCCTATTTTGCGCGTGTCCGACACGCTCTTGGCCGGTTTTTTTTTGTTTAATTTGAATTTTCCTAATGGGTAGGTACATCATTTTGACACGTGATTGTCGTTATCTCGTGGTAGAAAAAAATGGCTATCTCTCTATCACGTGCTGATTTGAAAAAAAAAACATTCTTAGTGCACCGCACCTCTACTATGATCTTCAAGAAAGATATGTGCCAAATTTCAATTATCTGGCTCGAGTGATGCTTTTGGTGGTTGTTTGTCATTCAGTCGCGATACTCTTTTACGAGTCGGTATAAGAAAAGAGATGAACGATGAGATTGGGATTGGTCTCGCATTGATGTGGCACCCATCGCACAACGGCGGTTGTTTATCAAAAACCGACCAAGAGTGTGTCGGACACGCCCGAAATAGGGTTCTGTAGCCATTACAAAAAAAATAAGATATTTTTCTAAGGATTTCGTATTTTATACGGAATCTTCCATAAGTAGCTTAGGTATATTTTATACCTTAGGCTGCTATTGACTCTTAAACTACTAATAATTCTCAAGCAAATTTAACCGTTATAATTTTCCTTGAAAATTTGATATACTTACTACCACCTTGAATTTTTTCAAATTTTTCCACCACCGGTTTAGATTTAGAAAAGTTGAATATTTCGCAAACAAATCTAAAAATCGTCTGAGGAAACTCCTGATGGTTTTAAAGACCTATCCAACGATACCCCACACTATAGGGTTGGATGAGAAAAAAAATCACTCCACTTTACCTACGTCTACAGTACCTACACTAAAAAAAAAATTATTTGATTTTTTATTGTACCATTTTGTCGGCATAGTTTACATATATATCCGTGCAAAATTACGCTTTCTAGCATTGATAGTCCCTGAGCAAAGCCGCGGACGGACGGACAGACACACAGACATGGCGAAACTATAAGGGTTCCGTTTTTGCCATTTTGGCTCCGGTACCCTAAAAAAGAGCTAATCGTTTCGGGTTTCATTGGATTAGGATTACCTATACCTACTTATCAGAACATTCAGAAGATAACAATGTGTATTTGTTGGTTGTATTTATGTAAATACTCCAGTTAAAATCAGGTCGCAGCTATAAATACACAAAATATTGGAAAACACCTGACAAAGGGTATTCGTGTTCGCATATTTTTTGAAATCCAGCCGCTCCGATTAGTCGGATGCTGACTATCTGTGAAAGCAAACTAAATCACTATGTAAATATGCATTTGTATTTTTATTTAGAAGATTATGTCAGGTTTTAAAATAAAGGCTAATTTTCCAAAACGGCAGACTAATCATTGAAGCGACGTTTTTCGTTGCAATTCCATGGGATTCCAATAAACTGTTGCTGTTGAGAGCCAATATTTTGTAAAGTCAGGCAGATATCGTAAAGAACATACGTGCCTAGACTTAATTTTTGACCGATAAAGAAATATGATTACTCACTAAACGTGATTATTTCCCAAAATAACTAATGCACTGGATAGAAAGATGTTACGAAATTATTTCAACAATAACACCTACAATAACACGGATGTGTAAATGCACAATTATTATACGCACCCTTGAAGTTTGCATCTTCACTCTTCTTCTCAACGTAAGAATAGTGAAAATCCCACTAATACTTATTATGCGAAAGTTTGTAAGTAAGTCTGTTTGTTACCTCGACACGTCTTAACCGATTTAGATGAAATTCAGTACTAATAGGTACAGATAGTTTGAGTCCTGGGGAAGGACATTCGAATTTTTTTATCCCGGAAACTTACATAGTTCCCGCGGGATTCGATAAACGAATTCTACGCAGATGGAATCGCGGGCAACAGGCCAGTCTGTCGTAAATTGGGTGAGTAGAACCCACATGTGCTAGAACTAGGGTAGAACCTGCAGCAAAACTAAAAGCTCAAGAGCACTTTAGGTGCCCGTAGACACTAGTTAGGCCGGCATAAATTAAACAACGAAGAATTTGGTCTGTAAAATACAATTTATTTAAAAGCTGTGCCGCAAATAAATAAATATTATAAAATAAAAGTACAAAAAATACACAAAAACACAAAATTAAAACATACACAAAATTGAAGTATATATAAAAAATTAGGCGCGCTTATAGAAGAATTTTCGGTATTTGAGGGGGTGAAGCAGACGACGCGGTGGAGGCGAATGCGGGGCGACTCGCGCGTCTGTCACGCAGCCCGTTGACGGCCTTATTCTGTTTGTAACCGTATTCTGGTTAATGTGAATTCCGGAGTTTTCCTTAAAATTATAATTACACTTTTTTTTGGTTTAATAAAGAAAATCTTCGTTTAATATGAATAGTCTTGGTAATAAACAAATTATTTATGCCTCTTCATGCCCACAGTTTGATTTGTAACGTAGGTAATGGATAGACATTTAGACTGAATAGGTCGATAGATAGATATGACAGATGGCATGCTCTTGTTTCGGAGGCCAAGACCCTCTTTGGGTCCCTGAGCCAAATTAGTTAGTTAGATAGCTTATTAGTCTGGTCAACATTTAGGATACTTTATGTTTCGGAAAATAAATATTTTTGGATATAATAAAAAATTGCTCTAAATCGGATTCCGCGCGGACGCAGTCGACGGCAACAATTAGTTTTAAATAAATTTATAGCTCTTCCAAAATTGTCTGGAGCATGAAGCGATGCTTTTCTTATTTTCATGACTTGAGAAGTATGGATATGTAGGAGAAAGTTATTTATCTTCAGTCAGAGGAGATTCCAAAGTTGATTGTCTGGAGCATGAAGCGATGTTTTCGCTTTTTCGTCGCTTGAAAAGTATAGATATGTAGAAGAAAGTTCTTTTTCTTCAGTCAGAGGAGGTTCTACAGTTATTTTTCATGAAGATTCTTTTTCCCTTAGTGGCATTCCCCGAGCTCGACGGGAATCAACAATTTCGGGTAGTAACCAGTCCATATAAAATGAAATTAGTTTGTCTTTCATTTTTTTCCCCAAATGTATCATCTATAAGTATGATTACTGTTTTGAGGTGATGATTTTCACCACTCCACACAGCAAATATACACTGTGCTCGACACGTGACATGGAGACCTTGGATCTGGTCATACCAGTTACTATTTTTGTTAATTTCAGTAGTTTTAGTTTCCTTTTCATAATTCTACATCTGAATTTCGTTTTCTTTGATACATTTTTCAAGTCCATTTCTAAAGGCTACACTTCAACCGGGCACTTTATTTCACTTTTACTTAAAGATGATACATTTTGGGAGAAAAAATTAAAGACAAACTAATTTCAAAATTGAAAATACAAACTGAAATATAGATGCACAGAAAAACCAGAAAAATAAGACCAGCACTGGAAATCGAACCCAGGTCCTCGTTATTCCGTACCGCGTGCTATACCGCTACACCACTGCTGGTCCACCAGCAGTGACCAGCAGTGGTGGTTGACCGGCAGTGGTGTAGCGGTATAGCACGCGGTACTGAATACCGAGGACCTGGGTTCGATTCCCAGTGCTGGTCTTATTTTTCTGGTTTTTCGGTGCATCTATATTTCAGTTTGTATTTTCAATTTAGGTTTTACGGGATGACCGTAAGAGAAAAAAAAAACCAATCTTGATTTACGTGAAGGTAAATTACAAATCGAAGTCCCTATAATAAATAAGTCGCTGATAAGGTAGGCGATAGGCATCGTAATGTACGGTCTGGTACACACGGACCGCATTCCAATTGCAATCCGGCTGTAAAATGGCAGAACTACATCAGAACTGCGTAAGAACTGCACTCCGACTGCCTAAAATGGCAGTTGGAATGCAGTCCTCTGACAGTCGGGTCCAGTGCTGGTGCAGTTGTACTAACTGCGCAATAACTGCATCCAAACTCCCATTTTGCAGCCGGATTGCAGTTGGAGTACATGTTTTTGTCAATAATTTACTAGTGCAACCAAGTGCAACCATCTTATTTTATTAAAATAATTTATGTTAAATAACTTGGCTGAATGCAAGATATTACCTTTGCCTGCAAAAAAGTGAGAAAATCTAAACTTAGATCGAAACTGTTGCATCTACTATCAGAAATGTCAGTGAAACTGTCAAAGGGATCAAGCAGGGCTACTACGAAACTCGAAACTAGAAGTTCGTGTCGTGCGGTCCCTCTGACACTTATACTATTTAATACGAGAGCGAGAGGGACGGTACGATACGAACTTCGAGTTTCGAGTTTCGTAGTAGCCGCAAGGTTCGCCGCATGTTCGCCGTGAGTAGTATAGGTTATACAACGTGCCTACAATTTGTATGGCAGTCGCGGTAGAATCTGGACGAAGCCGTCCGCGTCCGTGAGCAGCCGAGGCCCGCGCCAACCAGCTTGCGGTCGTAGTACGAATGTGAAATCCGCTCAGCAGGGCTGCTACGAAACTCGAAGATCGTGGTTGCGGTCCCTCTGACACTTATACTATTTAATACGAGAGCGAGAGGGATGGTACGATACGAACTTCGAGTTTCAAGTTTCATAGTAGCCGCATGGTTCGCCGCATGTTCGCCGTGAGTAGTATAGGTTTATACAACGTGCCTACAATTTGTATGGCAGTCGCGGTAGAATCTGGACGAAGCCGTCCGCTTCATGAGCAGCCGAGGCCGCGCCAACCAGCTTGCGGTCGTAGTACGAATGTGAAATCCGCTCAGCAGTGCTGCTACGAAACTCGAAGATCGTGGGTTGCGGTCCCTCTGACACTTATACTATTTAGTACGAGATAGAGAGGGACCGCACGACACGAACTTCGAGTTTGGAGTTTCGTAGTAGCCCTGCTGACTCGGCCCGACTCCGGCCGGTCGATTAGTGTGTGGTAGGTACTTCGTTTAGGTACTCTAATGCGTCTCATATGTGCTCTGAGTTCACTTATGCGTTTCCTCTTTCGCTTAACTTTTTTACTGCGATTACCCATATTATTTGCTCTCAAAAGTAGTACTAGCGCGTTAGAAAAATGTGCACAGGTCCGTCGTCGACTACGTACACGCGTGTACTGGCGACTGGGAAATACTTGGCCGCCGCCGCGCGCTAGAACAGTTTTATTTTGCCAAAGACGAAATAAATTGGTATGATTGATGTACTCAATCTATTGAAAATCTATGAAGCATAAATCTAAATCTACTAAAAACTATTTAATAAAGCAAATTTTGTGTTGATATTCATAATAGTTTTTATAATATTTGGTTTAACGTGTAAACGAAGGCTCTTTTTCAAAAAAATAATCTATCGAGGTTTTTGTCAGCAATCGTGTTTTTTATGAAGTCAAAAACTAGCTAATAGACTGAATATACATATAAAAAATTGCAGTTGTAAGTATTGTGTAAGTATATTTTAAATATTTTCTAAAATTGTAGTTTTCACTACGTACAGCGCCTTAAACAGTATCACACATTGCAAGTAAGTATAAAAACCGGCCAAGAGCGTGTCGGACACGCCTGAAATAGGGTTCCGTAGCCATTACGAAAAAATTAAGTAATATTTTTCTAAGGATTTCGTATTTTATACGGAATCTTCCATAGTATAGGTATATTTTATACCTTAGGCTGCTATTTACTCACTACTAATAATTCTCAAGCAAACTTAACCGTTATAGTTTTCCTTGAAAGTTTGATATACTATTTACCATCCTGATTTTTTTTCAAATTTTCCACCCACCCGTTTAGATTATAGAGGGGGGCGAGGCTCGATTTTAATGAAAATTTGCACTTTAAAGTTGAATATTTCGCAAACATATCGTTGAATCGAAAAATCGTCTTAGTAAACCCCTAATGGTTTTAATTATATAAGAATGGTTTTAATTTATAAATATAATATTTTAAGACCTATCCAACGATACCCCACACTAGGGTTGGATGAGAAAAAAAAATCACCCCCACTTTACGTCTATGGGAGGTACCCTAGATTTTTTTTTCAGTTTTTTATTGTACCATATTTTCGGCATAGTTTACATATATATCCGTGCAAAATTACAGCTTTCTAGCATTGATAGTCCCTGAGCAAAGCCGCGGACGGACGGACAGACAGACATGGCGAAACTATAAGGGTTACGTTTTTGCCATTTTGGCTCCGGAACCCTAAAAAAGGTGGTTTAAATGACATCTTAGGTAAAAAATATCATAGGTAATTTTGTAGGTTTATCAATGAAAAAGTTTGGGATCGGAAAATTGGACGAATAAAAGTAGCGCTTAAGATAAGCCCCGATTTGAATTTTGAAAAAAAAGGTACACAGTTCTGATACAAAAGAATACACGTATCCTAGTGTATTCCTAACAGTTTCTATCAAGAAGAAAATAACTAGTAACTACCTATACGATCGCTTAGGAAGTAGACCAGCCTACAATTAGGGTAAAACTAACAGCTTAAGAGAAATCCTAGTACCTTAGGTATCGTATTTAGGGAATTAATATATTAGGGTAAAAAAAAAACAGAAAAGCACATTAAATTATTTGGTAAGAAAGTCGAGCCACATCGATATCCACCACCTCTTCATCCACCTGGATCCTGGTTAGCAGCTTGGTACCCAGAGAATATTGGATACCGCCAGACGCGGTCACCGTGATTATCCAGATGGAACATGGATGGAACGATGCTTAAAACGAGTGCGTCATGCCCCTGAGTATAAGTTGGGGTTTACCTCGGACTGCAAAGAAATTTAAAATTAAACCAAAACAAGGAAAAACCTAACAAACACGACCCTAGGCAAAAACCTAATAAAAACTTACCCGATGTAAAATCGGCAACGCAGCTGCGCAGGTAAAACGCCTCAAGTTCAGGCGCGCAGGATAAAGCCACCACAGTCACAAACGACTATATACTCTCGCAAGACGAGCCAGTAACTTAACATGATTAGGCCAAAAAAACACTGGAATACGAGCACGTATGACACAAAACACTTATTCAAGCGGAAAACATAGGAAATCTCAGTACGCAGAATTATAAATACTTCACAATGTGTGATCAATGAATAATCCGAAACAAAAACGCCGAACGAACCACAGACTACTTACTAAGAGATACTAACGAACGAACTATCAAAACATTGAATTTAAATTTCAAATCAAAAACCAAAAACGAGTCAAAAAGATAACAGCCAGTACAAATCAGCCAGTGAAAACGGCTGGAAATCGACCGAAAAGTATGCAACACGCTACACTCATGCAGCGTTGTAATTGTAATGCTGCAAACCCTACTAGGAACTCTATCATCTATTTCATGATCTGCCTAAACGTCACTAGGCAAATCGTTAAACGGTGAGTTTTAACGATATGGCGGATGTCCCTCAGCCAATTCATGAAATGGCGGCATTTCACGATATGCCTAGGAATTTCGTGATCTGGCGGATTTTACGATCGGCCGCCGACATAAATATCCTTTGCGACTTTTGGTTCAATGACTGCTCATAGCATAGTACTCATACTGTCGGTAGGTCGCACCTGTTTCCACCTGTGGCTTCAGACATAGATATATTATAGGTATAGGTACTATATTTAAGTATGAACTTTGTCCTAAGGCTTAGAGGTCAGGGTGTCGCAGACACGACTCGTAGCGCAAACACAAACCACGATTTATTTTGAGCCAGATTTTACACAGCTACCTATAGTGAAATAGATAAATACCTGATTCTTGAGAACGAAGGGGATACAATCGATCATTTATCTCATGACCGACGAAGGTAGGTGTATATATCGTTGGTTAGGTCTTAAAATATTATATAATTAAAACCATTCTTATATAATTAAAAACCAAACCAGTGCAAATTTTCATTAAAATCGAGCGTCCCTCCCCCTCTAAAATCTAAACCGGTGGGTGGAAAAATTTGCAAAAATTCAGGTTGGTAGTAAGTATATCAAACTTTCAAGGAAAACTATACTCGTAACGGCTAAGTTTGCTTGAGAATTATTAGTAGTTTATGAGTAAATAGCAGTCTTAGGTATAAAATATACCTAAACTTGGAAGATTCCGTATAAAATACGAAATCCTTAGAAAAATATTACTTAATTTTTTCGTAATGGCTACGGAACCCTATTTCAGGCGTGTCCGACACGCTCTTGGCCGGTTTTATTTCAAACTAACCGCTCTGTATTACCATGGCCTGGTTATTGACCTCGGAAAAATTTGATTCAAGATGCAAGTTCATAAAATTCAAACGGTTTTGCAGGCACGAACAATTAACAGCAACAGCAAAAATTAAAAAATATTTTTTTATTAAAAACTCGTTTAGTTTCACCTCCCCATTGTCTGTATGTCTGTCTGTAGTCAAGTCTTCACTTAAGATGGAAACAGAAACCGTATCAAAGGCTTTGGCCAGGTCAAGGAATATTGCTAAAGTCTTCTGTCTTCCATCTAAGTGCATAACAATATCATGAGTTAGTTCGTGAACCGCGTCAGCTGTAGATTTCCTCATACGAAAACCAAATTGTAATGGCGATAGAAGTTTGTTGTTTTCTAGATACTTAACTAGACGGGAATTAATAACACGTTCTAAGATTGTTGACATTATAGGAAGAATAGAAATTGGCCTGTAATTATTGACACAGCTTCCGCCCCCCCGACCCCCCCTGTATATCGGAGGTAATTTGAGATTTTTTTAATACACTCGGGAACACTCCGGTAGATAAAGCCAGGTTGCAGACATGTGTAAGAGATGGAATAATAATACTTTTAAACTGTTTAATAAAACTACCTGATATTTTATCAACTCCCACAGCATAAACTGTTTTAAGATTGTCTATAAGAGTTTCAATTTCTGACTCATCCGTAGGAATTATGGCGAAAGAGAGTGGAGAAAGGTTGGTTGAACTTAGATGAGTTGCTACAAATTTGTGCTCAAATTTCTTAGCTAGAGATTTACCCACATTAGCAAAAACTCATTGACTCTTGTTTAGTGCCGTATTCGGATTTGAGGTTGAAACGAGTTCATTAGGGACATCATTTGATCGCGACGTAAATGTAATGTCCTTAATTATACTCCAGAGTTTTTTATGATTAGATCCTGAATTTTTGATTTGAATTGATTAAATCCTAAATTGAGGCGGGAACGTGAATTTCATTTTGTCAAAGATTTTTCTGCCGTGTTATTCTTACAAAAATAAAATGAGCTCCAAGTAGTGATGAAGATATCCTAATGGGCAAACCACAAACTTCTAACTCTTACGTAGCGCAGCATCTTTTATCAGTAAGGTTTATTTTTATTACTATTAAAGTGTTAATTTTGTTTAGATTGTAGGTAGATTGTTATATAAACATATTGTGTCGAATGAATATAATGTTTTCGTTTTCTTTCCTCGCATATTTGGAGAAAAGCGTAGGTACTTACTGCTTACACTGCTTACTATACAGGCCTCGGCAGGAATGTCATTTCAAAACTATACTCATCCACGAAATGACTTTTCCCGCCCTTTGCAGTAATATACTACATATTAAAAAAAATACATATAGCGACATCGGTAACTAAAATTCCAGCTAGTGACTGAAAGTGCAAGAAGCACACCATCGAGACAATGTGACAGTGAGGAAGCCATAAATAAACCTTCGAGGTCATAAACATAGTTAAACATTTATCTACATTATGGTAGAGCACGTTAACTCTTTAGAATACTCAGTACTTAAGTATATATTTTGATTTGATTATTGCAGGTCAATATGATTACGAATTAACATAAGCTAGTTAGTAGGTAGGTATAGTGGCAGGGTCAGACTATTGCATTGCATAAGTTGGTGCATCTGCTTGACATTTGAATCGACCCCGAATCCGAATAGAAACTGTGTCACGCATTAGCCGGCAAGCTGTACCGGCCGGCGCGCGGCGGGCCGCGGGTCGCGGGCCGGGCTGCGACGCCGGCGATGCACGGTGGCGTTGTGCAATCCCGTTAGCTCTACTCCACGTGCGAACGAGCCGGCGCGCCTCAATGTCGCCCGTGGGCGGCTGCCGCCCGCTCAAAATAGCGAGTCCGCCCGAACGCAAACTGCACTCCAGCCGAACATACCGAGTGCGACTCGCTCACTCGCACGCAGTCGACCTTCGCTCCGCATCCCGCTCGAACAAACAGCTGAGTATCAAAACAAAGAAGAGAGACGGGCTGTCGCCGCTCCCGCTCGCCGGCCGGCCGGTGAGCACGCCGGCCGCACCGCGCGCCAGTTCTCGTCAAGACCGTGATAGTTGAGGTTGTACGTTACGAATTTGCGCACGAAGTTTACTACCGCGAAAGGATTTTCCTTTGTCCCGATCTTCGAGGACTTGCCCTCGTATTATGTTTCCACGCGAGAGCCGCAAACAGCCCCGGCCTATCGCAGAGCCGGATCGCGCTCAACGAGCCCTGTCGCATCGAAATTCTTTAAGTTTTGAGAAATATTGTGCCGCCACGAACGGCGTAGTTCGCCGGGCGATTTAGATCGGAGTGATCTCTGTGAGAGTAGTATTGGACATTTGCCGTTACTAGTGTGAACTATCAGCACGATGTCGACCGGAAAGAGGCTAGCGAAGCGCTCCATCATAGGGACGCGCGTCGCGGCACTGGACGACGATGGCATGTACTGGTCGGGCATGATCCAAGCGGTGAAGACGCCGGCGCCTTTTCCAGAGAATATTAACAGCAACTGCATCAACCTGACACCGAACACGCGCTACACGGTGCGCTTCGACGGCGGGCGCAGCAGCTGCGAGTACCGCGACTCGGAGCTGATCGGGCCCGGCTTCCGCGGCATGGCGGGCGTGCGCCTGCGCCCCGGCCAGCGCGCCTTCCTCACCTACAACGGCCGCGAGGTGCGCGCCGAGGTGCTGCACCACGACCACGACACCGACGAGCTGCGCGTGCGCGTGCACGCGCCCGGCGCCGAGGTCAGTACCACCAATACACACGCAAGCGCTGCACTCCTCTTCCCTTCCCAAAAATCAGCACAGAACACATTCAGTCTAGCTACATCATTGATCCCTAGTCACAGACACTATAATGTGAAGATGTACCTATTTCTACTTAGACGCTTCTTTCTTGCTTCCTTATCTAGTACGCAGCCTATTTCCTTAGGTAATTACAAACAATTAGTCACATAACTATTAGTTAATGACACTGATGATTATAGAGCTGGCTTGCCTAATTTTTTTTTATTTTAGGTAGGTAGGTACATGATTTCTAAAAAAAATGATGTTATCTTGCAAAGGCTACAAAGCAAATATAATTTATTTATTTATTTATTGAGAAACAAACAGTCATATATAAACATGAAATTGTAGATAATGGTTTAAAGGCCTAATCCACCAAGCAAAAACTTTCTTAGAAGTTAATTTTAAAAAAATGTATTCATAATTTTTACGCAGATAAAATAAATACATTTAAAAAGCCGTTGATACGGTACGCGTACGAAAGTAATTAGAGATTATTATAAAGGGGTTTATCAACATGTATGCTAATTATTATGTAAATATACAATGCATGCGATTGGTAGAGCGACTGTTTACGTTGCAACAATATTGCGCTCAAACAAAGGGTGTGCAGCGGCAGCGGCGCAAGCGACGAGCGGCGAGCGGTGCCGCCCTCGCCGCCTGCTCTACGCGCACATTTCCGTGTCTCTTTTATCACGCACCCCCCTGATAAAAGGAGACGGTTGTAACTTCGAACTTGATGTTGCGATAGATGCCCGAGGTTTAGATCTGATATATAATTTGCACAATTTTAACATACGATTTATTTATAACCTCGCTCAATTACTAATGACGTCACTTGGTTAGTTATGGCTCTAAAGCTTGTGGCATCAGAGATCAACGTTTTATCTTGTTAATTAGTAGGTTGAATAGGCTGTTGCGTTTTGTAACGACCTTCACTGTGATCTACACCAGGGTAGAATACTTATACATACATATACCAATAGCAAACTTTACAGGGCTGGCTATCATAACTACCTTGAAGCAGTCAATAAAGACTGGAAGTATCAATTCAATTAATGTCTTTAATCTTATAACGTACAAGTACCTACCTACGACATTTATTATTAAGTGACATTCCCAAATGCTTCGTTATAAATCGTAGATTAGATAAAAGTATAAGTACGCAAATCCTAATCAAACACGTGAGTGCGACCGGCGACCGAAGAGGAAAGCGGCTGTGCAGGCGACGGCTCCCGGGCCGGCGCGCGCGTCGCCCGTGACAGCGCACAACGCACATACACACATACATACGCATACGTCCGGTCATTCGGCCGGCCCGTTATGCTCCACACTTGCTACGGACCAAGCGCCAGCGCCACGCCTTTTCTCATCTTTGAACATGATTTAACGAAGCCTTTAGTACCTTAATAGGTACTACATCATTCAAAAGTCCCAAGTTTGATTCTTGCTTACGAGTTGATTTCTAAAATACAATGAACACCTTCGATTTTTCGTACAAACATTTCATCCCTGATTTAACACCTTTAGGGGTTTTATTTCCAATATTTGTCTTTGGTACGTAGTAAGATAGAATATAGGAGGCAATATTGTGCAAAATTACAAGCTCTTAATCCTCGTAACTAGTTTGGGCTAGTTGCCTGTCAGAACCCTATTACTACTAGGTATAAAATAGTAATATAGACTCAATGCAGCGTTACCTATCGTAACTGCAACAACCTTATGAGATTTTGAAACTCATGGGTACATACCTAGTTTTTAGGGTTCCGTGCCCAACGGGACCCTATTACTGAGACTCCGCTGTCTGTCCGTCTGTCACAGGGCTCTATCACTTAAAAGTTAGACACTTGAAATTTTCACAGATTATGTATTACTGTGGCCGCTATAACAACAAATATTAAAAATAAAATAAAGTTAAAAATTAAAGGGGGGTCGTCATACAAGAAACGTTTTTTACGAAATGTTTTTTTTGCGTTTTTTGGTTGCTAGGCGTTATAGCTATTTCGTTTGAATATTTACCTTTTATTTTTGCGATTTTAATGATGTTCTATAAAAGCTTCGATAAAATAATATAGTGACTGTCTGATTGTGTGGTTTATTCGTTTTTGTGCAAAATCAATAAAGCAATTTATGAACCACATACCTCAATGAAGCCAACTTTGATAAAGCGCTTGCCAAATCCACACCGTATAATCACTAATCACTATGTTTACCTACCTATTGTTTTTTACACTAAAAAAATCATACTAAGTATTTAACACTATTTAAAAGGTTTAAGTATATTAATACAGTTTAAAATTTATTCACACTAGTCGAGCTTCTTATTATTTAGATTAGATTAGATTTTTAGAAAAATATGGCACAGTCTATTGAAGGACAATTTTGCCAGTGTCTAGTAGGTTTTGCCGTTGTACGGTAAAAAATTCTAGAAAACGAAATATGAGAGAGTAATGGTGGATGAACGATGACAGCGCCTAATCTTCTTATTATTTAATTATACAACATACGAAGTCCGCTGAATTTCCCGCGAATGAACCGCGCTGACGGACATATTTTTTCTGCCGCGGCGCATGTCAAGAGTAAAGCACTATTCAGCCTCCTACAGCGCGACAGCCAATGAGAGTGATAATCTAAAATTGTTCTTTATTCAAAATACTTGCACCTAGTACTTACATTTTGGTGATATGTTTTTATTAACTTGTAATGTAATGTAACTAGCTATGTTTGTTCGGGTGGAATTAACATTAACATTTCAATTTGAAGTGGATATCTTCAACCGATAGAGCTGAAATTTTGCATGCAAGTATAAATCCGATGACAATGCAATATTATTATGATGTAGAGCTGATCTGATGATGAAGTTAGATATTGGCGATAGGAACTCTGTTATAAAACGACACGACCGCATCGATTTTGGTCTCATTTGATTCGTCTTGACGACTGCCTACTTTGGTAACCAGGGGCAATAAGTACCGCCAGCAAAAAAGCTTGTATTAGTTTTTTTTTTAAATGATTACGAACTATTTGTTTTTAAAACATTGTACGGAGGGGCGGAACCCCACATGCGCGAGTCGCTCGCACTCGCACTTGACCGATTTTTTATTTGAGGCTTTTATAGATCTTTATAACAATTGTTGCGCTACATGACTCGCTCCTGACCGATGCCAAACCCCAAGTCAACGTTACGTCGGTAGTAGGTAGGTAGGCACGCTTCTAAACAAGTTCCTGTCCTTAATTAATTAATGATAAACACCTTGACTGCCTGTGGTTGAAAATGAAAAGAAGATATCTCTTATAAGTTGTTTGTAATCAATGACACAATAAGGAAACCACCGCGCGGCGCGTGCGCAGGCCTTGTGCCATCATAAACAATGACGAACACACGGCACGCTCTAGTCGCAGAAACATTCGCGTGACGTGTCAGGCTCGGCCGCCACTCCGCTTTGCTAATTTATAGAAATGAACAGAGTTACCGGCGTGTGTGACCTTGCAACTGCGAAATAACCATTTTACGACATGAATTTAACGTTCAAAATATATTATTGTCTCTAGCTGACCTTGTTGTGCCTAGGTATCTATAACACGTTAAGCCTATCCTTTTACGACAAAGTTTACCTACATGATTTATACTTACATGAGTTTTTCCAAAATATATTTGCTATTTGTTGAACTGATGATGATAACAACTACGTTGCTATTATTTACACTCGTGTTTTGCTTCGTTATGGATATTTACGTCACACCCAATCATCAAAACAAGTTGATAACAAACGCTAGATCGTGAGTGCGCCAAAAATACAGTATGCGTACAACATAAATGTATTAACATTGAATAACGCTATAAACCTTGCAAAGAGGTCACGACAATCATGACACGACACTGGCAGCAAAATAAAAAGTTAAAAGCGCCATGATCTTGAACGGAATTTTAATGAAACAGAAGGTTATGGAAATGATTTATATATATTATGCAGAGAAATATTTACGTTGAGCTGAATGTATAATACCGGGTATTGTTCTGCGTCACAGCTAGTAGATATGAATACCCCCAGCCCAGCAGTTGTGACGCGGAATTCCCCTGGTGAGTGAGCGGTTTATCGCCGTGCCGCGGCGCCCGCGCATGGCGTAACAGGCTATAATAACTACGTCGAATCCGCTTTATCAGAGCTGCGCATTCGAATCACTCGTTCTTACAAGTAAACATCTTCAGGTCACTCACTTTCCGTAAATTACTCTATCGCAAATAAACAGCTTAGGACGGGACGAGAGCATGCGGGTATCATTGAAAACAAAAACTACGCTATCAACTTCTGCGCTCCCCTAATAAAGTTATATTAATATGTTTTGTCTGATTTCAAGCTTGTAGGTAAAGCGCAAAGTTCATTCAGGTTAAGAATTGAACGAGTAAGAATAAGGTCACAGTCGAGCCCGGAACCGAGCAACGGTATGGGTTACAAAATCTCGGCAAGAATTATTTTCACGTGCGCACCACCGCGCCGGCCTCGTACCGTTATTCGCGGCAGCGACGCCGACCTAACGTCAGCCAGCCGGCTTGTTCGTTGTTAAGTGGAACACCGGCACCGGCACTCAGCAGCTACCACTTTTCAATGTCACAAACAAAATTACGACTAAATAAAATACTAACTTTGCTTGACGGCCCTGCTGAGACCACTGGCTGGTGGTAGGTACTACATACCTACTTGTAAAACTATTGTATCATTGGCTTTTTGTGTGATGTTAGTAAATCCCGCAACTACTGAGTAAGATGTCGCGAGCGTAACGTCCAGCCATGCTACTATAGCGCCTCCGCGGAGTGCTAGTCGTGAAAGTACCGTTCACACTTGGCTTAGTGCATTTTCAAACACGTTAAGCGCTCGCTACTAAGTGCAAGTGAAAAGAGAACCATAATATTCGTTGGGATGAACTGTAGCAATTAGCAATGTATCACGGGTGCGCATTTTTTCACATAACTTTTTAAGTTCTATTATCGGAAGTCCGAAAATGTTTCTCATACCATTTTACATTATAACGATCACTCTTCATATTTTTTTAATACCTACTAACGATCGAAACTCATAATCATCAGAATTCATAATATCACTAATCATACACCTTGTTCATACTAATATTGGTTTTCATATATTTTCTTATACTAACGATCGAAACTTCTAATCATAATCATATATTTCTTAATCATGTGTTATTTACCCGCATTATTGACGCGCAGGGACTTTTCGATGAAATTTTCGATGGTGCGAAATGATGTAGGTATTTAAGGAAGGATTCCGTTAGGTACGACGAGCGAAGCGAGGAGGAGTGTTAAGTAAAACTGTGACCCTACCTAAACTAATACTATATAAATAACTAGGTAACGATATAAGTAAATCTTATTTTGAATAGGTAGTTACCGTTATGAAAGACAATATTATGAGTACAAATGTTTTCTTATTAATGCCATTATTAATAAGAAAATTATGATATTCGTCTGTTCTGAAGGAAAAATTTCTGAATAACAACATTATGAGTTGAGATGTGTTCTTAGTAATGACTTTATGAGTAAAAAAATATGAACACTGTCTGTTTCGAGTTAATGTTAGTAATAAAAATTTATGAACAAAAAATGTATGAGGAAAAAAATTATGAAGTGATTATTATGAACAGAAATCGGTAGTAAAATAAAAAATAGGAATAAGAATTTTATGATAGTCAATATGGACCCATGTATCACAAATAATATGATACATAGCCTTGATATAATCCTGTCTATCTATCTGTATTTGATATGACGGTAAAAATATGCTACACATACAGTTTACGCACAACAATGTCTGTGTAGTCAAAGTACCACAAACAGGACTTATCACGCTAAAACACTGGAGTAATATTTCGACGTTTCGACCACATTACAGTGCGTGTGTGTGTTTTAGCCTCTGGTTTTAGCGTGATAGTCCTGTTGTGGTATTTTGACTATGAGTGAAAATTACAAAATTTAAAACGTTATAATTTCTGTGTAATTTGGAACGGTACACAATCACCTCTAAATGCAACTAGCAACTGGAATTTATAATTTATCCATAGTTCCCGTTCCCGGGTTCTGAATAAAAAACAAGTCGTAAGTGTCGACTAAAATAATAACGCGAACAGTAACTAGAATATTTTAATACGTTATGATTTATGATATTGGACAGATGACGGTGCAATGGTTTCCTCGTGCATATACGAATACTTGCACTAAATTCGCTCTTATTTAAATAATTTATCGTCTATGTGATACTATTCAAGTTTCTCTGCCATTACCACAGACATCTAAGTGATTTTTTGTTATACTTAATGCGTAAACGGAACTGGCGAGTAGTAGTAATCGGCCGTTAAAGAAACCATGGGAAGAGAAAACAGCCCGCCCCTACAAGCGGACCGCAGCGTACTAGCGCACGCAACGACTAACGACCCTGCGGCACCGACTTACTTCTTCTGCACTTGTGATCTCACATCAGTCATTACTTATCCTAAAGCGGCTTAAATTATTTTACCATTGGGTTTACATGTATTGCGTTGGCAATTTCATTTATCAGCTCACGTCTAAGAATTGGCGTCAAACAGACAGATTAAGGCGTGATGGTACCATCAGCCAAATAAGTGGTCTATCAATTTTTAAACAAGTTCCTATCAAATGAATATGTCGTTAAAGTTGAACTTTCAAGTTGACAGACGTCCATTGCATTATTGTTTTGTGACATGCAAAAGCATGCAAACGATTATCAACTTTAGGGTGGTGGTAGACCACATATTTGGCTGAAGGTACATGCCAGTAGATTATTAGCCCCACCGGGTTTCTAACTATCTAAGCTGCAAGTCGGACACGCCTGCTAGGAAATGATAATACCCAGGTGTTTTTGTATTAAACTAGCATTGGCTATACTCTGGCATCAAATAATATAAACCTATCTGTTTCTTGGTATCCGTTAGCTTTCAATCGCGGTGCATAAATTATTTAACGGACTCGTTATGTTGCGTGCATTTCAAATATCTTAATACCTGGCCACGGATAAAAACAACATAGTTATTCAAAAATTATTATATGTAATTATGTATACAGGTATTGGAGTTTGATCTGCTAAATATTACGTAACCTTATTTTTATCAAACCGCAAATAAATACACGTTTCATTGACTCTAACCTTTATACTGAGTCCGTGAACGCGAAGAAAGTAATCGCTCAGTATTGACTGTTTAATCTATGGTTTAATATAGATAGCGTTCTCACCGGCATATTTATTAACCGAAGCTCAGCTCAGTTGACTAACGGTACCGCGGCTGCCTCTACCTGTCGCGCCTACCGCAATTATTTGCGCATGGGCATACTTTGCTGCTTTCGTAGCCGTCTTAGTAGATTCAAACTCCTCCGCCGCCGTTTCATGCCTCGTTGACATTCCTAAGTACTATGACAATGACAATCCAAATACCGGCTTCTTGTGTGACCTCTTCTTATATTTCACTACATTATAAAAATTATAATGTTGAGCAACTACTACCTATCTACAATTGTTCGTTTGCTAGCCTTAAGCGCTAACAATCAATTCTTTTCTTCATATCCTAATAGAAAGTGATGTGATTATGGAGGGAAAGAAATAGGGAGAAACTTATTTCAAATTAAACGGGTTTACTTTAGCTGTACCAAAAACAAGAAAATAATATTAATTAAGTTACAACAAACAACCTCCGTGACGTAGATAATTTAATTAATGGCCAGTAAACGTAAATGTTTCTAAATATTTATTTGCTTGACTTGCTA
>NC_133494.1:9902708-9912464 GCF_025370935.1 Choristoneura fumiferana
TCTAACATAGTTGTTTAGTTGTCAATGTATTACTAACAGATGGATCAATGTTCTGGAATATATGCATACATGCATAGAAAGGATTAGGTAGGATTTGCTAGCCAACCGCCCCGGTTTCGCTGGGGTATGATGAAAATGAGACAAAATATATAAGCACTCTCTGCCTCACCCAATCACTTGCTTTAAAAGTATGGAGATTTACAAATTAGTTTTTTCTTCCTGTTGCAAATAATTTTGCAAATGTTTTAAAAGTCGCTGAACTAATGTTGTTCTGTTGGACGATCTTTTGTTTTAATTATTTGCTCGTAGGCCACATCATCATCATCAGCCTATGTCTGTCCACTGCTGGACATAGGCCTCTCCCATGGCACGCCACTGAGCACGACCCTCGGCTATTACGTAGGCCACACCAGGTATATAAGCTGGTTTTTTTCTAGAATTATAAAACTTTTTTTTCTAAAAACAATAGTTTTCCCCGCATCGCCAACCTTAGCATTTAGGTGTCGGTATAAAGTTACCAAGAGTGGGGTATACATTCCTCATTCCCCTCCCCGGTCGTAACATCACGCGTACGTATGTGTGAGTTTATAATTGTGCGATTGTGACGTATCAGAAGGGACGGCGATTTGGTGTTTTGGAAATGTCCTTTGCTAAAGATACAAGAAGAAGAAGA
The DNA here is from genome assembly GCF_025370935.1 of Choristoneura fumiferana. NCBI lineage: Eukaryota > Metazoa > Arthropoda > Insecta > Lepidoptera > Tortricidae > Choristoneura > Choristoneura fumiferana. The sequence continues at coordinate 9,903,382 of NC_133494.1, forward strand.
CGATACAATAACTATACAAGCAGCGTTATAACTAGGTAACTCAGTTGCATGTATGTATATTTTATACTTAAAGAATGAGCAACGCAAAGCAGAAAAAAATATTTTTACAAGATTTTATTTAACTTGCCCTGTTTGTTTACTTCTTTACTTATTTATTTGTTTGTTTGGGTCAAATTTAGCTTCTAAGATTTGACCCAAACAAAACTTCAAATTTATGTAAATCTGGTATAGTTTTTTTTTTTTAATTTATTGCATTGTAAGTATTATAATATTATGGCTCCGAAGCGGTAACGTTTCGTGTGCTCTGCCTGCCCATTTGGGAATACAGGCGTGATGTTTGTGTAAGTATTATATTGTAAATCTGGTGAAAATACCTAGTAATAGTATCTGGTGGTGGAACCCTGATAGATCGGCCAGGATCGTCTCCGCAGAACGGAACTCCTCAACGGTTAATGGTATCGACTTGAAATTTTGGTACGGAAATGTAGCTTGGATAAAAATGTAAGTACAGTCAACGAAAGTACAGTCAGCAAAAAAAGCTTATTAATTCAAAGGTACATATATTTCGCAACAAAAGTTTAAATTATAACCTAACCAACAATAAGTTGTAAAACCGCCGACTTTGTTAATACTTCAAAGTTCAATATCTCAAAACGGCGGCTGAACCGATGCTAAAAAACCTGCTTTCAATTAAAATAACCGCTTTCAAATCGGTCACCCGTTTAAGAGCTACGGTGCCGCAGACAGACAAACACACAGACACACTGAAACACATAGCGGTCAAACTTATAACACCCCTCTTTTGCGTGGGGGGTTAAAATGTGTTTCATTGTCAACCTTTTGTGTCACGTCAATGTCATTTAAGTTTGTAAATTTTAAAATTTGACCGTTACAATGCCTATTAAAAAGAATACGCGAGTACGCTGTTTTAACGCTCATAATTAATTATCTTTTAAATAATTAAGTACGAATGAGGCCCCTAGTTATTGGACAAATGAACTTCATTTGCCTATTGAATGTTCTCTTGCAAGTTAAACATTAATAAAAAAACCGTTGAATAAAAGCTAAAGTAATATATATAATTATATATAATAGGGGTATTGCAGATGCGTTGCCACCTAGAGGCCTAAGATGGATACCTCAAGTGCCAGTAATTTCATCGGCAGTCTTACTCTCCACGCCGAAACACAACAGTGCAAGCACTGTTGCTTCAAGGCAGGATAAGCGAGCAAAATGTTGGTAGCAATTCGGGCGGACCCTGCACAAGGTCCTACACTTGCAAATTTGGATCGTCGCCTGAAATGAAATGAATTATTTCTTTCGCAGGAAACAAACACAGGTGTTACAAATATTATACACCGCCTGCCCGTCTGCCTTTGGCATCTATCTTAAGAGTAAACAAACTTAAGAACTCATCTTGAGAAGCTTCTCGGTTGACCTAATACGCAGCGCGGCTCACTCAGTGCGTGCCTGTGTTTGCTTGAGGAATGCGAGTGCATTTGGAAACTCTATCTCTAGACTTATTTTTTTATTTAAACGGGGGTAAGCGTGTTAATGAATAATCACATGTCAACGAGGAATGGAAGCATGTTAAATTCAAGAGAGTACAGAAGATAAGGCACACTGAAATGAATACATAATACATACTAAAATCACGCTCTTTCCCAACGGGGTAGGAGAGACTTACATCCTTCCACTTGCTACGCTTCTGGATACAACTCTCGCTTCTCTAATTTCATCAATCTTTTCATGCATGCACGTCGGTTAGAGTACTCCTGACGTTTCTTCAGAACGTCCCCGATTTGATCGGGTACGTACACTGAAATGAGATCTAAAACAAAGGCAATAATTCCCGCCACCTATTAGAAACGCGAATTCACTGGTCAGTTTTAAGGCGGCTGCTCACGTTAGCTCATGGTAAAAGTCCCGTCAGATGGCGTTAAAAATCAGACTGTCGAATTTTCGTGATGTTTTTTTGTAATTTTTAGAATATCCGTAGAATACTAATAGTTGAGTTTATTATTTGCGAAAATTTAGAATTGCCGATTTTTTGAGACTACAGTCGAACGGAAATAGTGTGCCAATTCTGAGATTTCAGGGCTCAAATTTAGGTGTCAGGTACAGCCTTATACGGACACTAGGAGCTCACGCACACATGCAAATAGACAGCGCCAACTAGTGAAAAATTATTGCATCACTTTTCTAGGCTTTCGGAAGGCTTTCGGCGTAAGCTACTACAAATATTCATATATTTTTTTTCGGGTCACGAATATTTGTATCAACTGTACTTTTGCCCTTAAAATGTTCAAATATCTAGATAATATGAGTGTTTCATATGCGACGATATAGAATTAGATGAATCGTGTCAGAGTCCCAGGAATCTAATCTTATGTGATTTTTTGGCTTTGGACTTGGAGATTGTCGAGTATGATATTGTGCTCAAGTTGGTAACCACATATGATGCTCTTGTGACATACATACTTTGATAATCATGCATTACATGCGAGTGTTACTCCTATTTCTTCGAATATTGGAGACGAAATCTTTCCGTGTTTTATTCTACCTACCAGTCTTGATTGCAGTTATCTTTTGAGTTGAAGGTTGCGATAATTCTTTGTATTGTATGTATACCGAGGTACAGAAATGGTCATTTTGGAAAGCTGAAAACGGAAGGCCGTAATGCTGTATAAGTGTGTCAACTACCCTGATGCGTAAAACAGTTCATGTGTAGTGGTACATAGTAGGCTGGAAAGGAAACAGCCTCGTTGAAGCTATCGGTATGTAGAATCCTGCTGGAAACGACGTTTCATTGAATCTTTATTTATACGTGGATAATACTATCATCATCATCACCATCATTATCGTGGTCTGGTTGTTTATATATATATCTAGAGGGTTTTTTCCTCATAAGCTTTAGAATTTCCGTGTAATTTTTCAAGACAGGTACTGCTGTGTCCTTAAAGGGCAGACCTAACGCTTTACGACGGTGCTGGTGGGCATCGTACGGTAGTAAGCGAGGACCTCTGGGGAGCTAGTACAGTCTCCATGTTTTCAATTGTCGTTTTGTGTCGTGGGTGTGCCAGATAATAAAAATTCTTAGATATAGTTGTGAATTTCCAGGTGTAGAGCTTTATTGTGCTAGCTGCTCGAGGAAGACCTGAATGCGTTCAAGCGTGTTGCTGCGGGATGCAAGTTAATACTATAAAAATGTTGCAAGTATTACGCTTGCGTTATATTAGCGATTAGATTACGCTTGAATCATTCCAAGTACATTTTTTGTTAGATCCGAAGGAATTTGTTTTGGAGTTTTCGACGGTAAATTCAGAACTTTACTTCCTATATATTTATTTGTATTTAGTATGAATAATGAGAATACAGGCTACATGTAGGCATCTACATGTTTCTACGATAAATAAAGAACATTCTGACTCCAAAGCAAATCGGATCTCGTTTTGAACGGTATGCCCAGTATTTCAACCAAGTGGTAGAAATTCGTTCAAGAATTCCCACAAATTGCGAGAAATACCGAGATTACATCTGAATATATTTATACTTACAAGAGATACTTACCTATTTACTCAATTGATGATTAGCTGCTTGACGACGACCGGAGTCTTTCAGTGCTCACCCTACACGCGTATGAGCAAAATTCCTTCTTGATGCGAACCGATTGCGGTTTAGGAACTAATCTTATGAACTTTTTTTCCTCCCGACCCGTGGTCCAACTACTATGTCCAACTGGTTGCACCACGGGGAAGCAAGTTTACTCATCGTCAACCGATTGCACCACGGAGAAGCAAAATCAGTAGTCCAATTCTGGAAAGTATGTTTATCCATGGTCCTACTGGGTGGGTCCAATTAGTTCAACTAGTTGAACTACCACTTGAACTCTGTGGAATCGGGGTTCGGACTGTTGGTTTCACTGTATTCAGAATAAACTACATAGTTGTTGGGTTTCATGCGACTTTTAATTTTATAAAAATGCAGTAATGATAGTACCTATTCTGATACACATGACCCAAGGTAATTTTACTTCCCCATGGTGCAAATGGTTCAACATAGCAATTGTTCATATGCCCTTTGGACAATAGCCCTTCAGTTGTACCACGGGTTACAGCAATTAGTTGCAGAAAAAAAAGTAGTCTGAGAATTGAACCATCCTGGGTAAGTTTAGGTTCCCGTGGTGCAACCAGATAGCAGTTGGACCACGGGTCGGGAGGGATTTTTCCCTTTGTGCAGGACGGTAACTATAGCCACGCAGCGATTTTCCCTCGCTCGTGCCTAAAATATCACTTTTTCAAAATACTACATTACTTATATTATACTTCGCGAGTTCGCATATTGTTGTATTTTCGTTATTATTTTTGTGCGTTTAGAGAATAAATATTTATTTCTATTTCTATATTTCTATTTCTTATTACATTATTCATTAAAATTCCCACTATACCAGATGTCCAAAATAAGATATTCCAAAAAAAACACTTTCTTGTGTAATCTTCGATTTTGTAATGTGGCGCATGGTATTTTAGGCACGAGCGCCCTCTTTCTGGTATAGCTTGGATTATTCGAAACAGATGCAAGGTCGTGCTCCTACTACAGTCTCCTACTGGTAGGAGCACGAACACAATATTATACTAATTCTCCTATTAGTAGGAGCATGAATACCTGTATGTACTGATTTTCCTACTGAAAACCAGATGTATGGAATAGTATCATTTAGTCTAAAAAAACTAAAACACAGGTGGTCTAAGAAGCAATAGGTCATGCAGCCTATCAGTATAACGCAAAAGTATTCTGAAATGTAAAATTTAGCAATATGCGGAATAAAATTATGAACAGATAGAGATGGACCTGAAATAGGATTTATATTCTCAGAGTATGTAACCAATGTGGTTGATCAATGAAATGACATTGGTCTAAAGAAATTGTAAACTTAGTACACTGTCATTATAAGATATTGACAATTTAGAAAGTGGTTCATTGTTCGAATTGGTCTCTGGTCACAGTGAGAAGTGGTCAATTTAGTGAGAAGACGTTATGAAAATCATCATCATCATCATGATCATCTCAGCAGTAGGACGTTCACTGTTGGACAGAGGGCTCCAACCATAACCTCCAGTTGCTTCGGTTGGCAGCGGCCCCACCGTGGACCCACGGCTTTAACCAAATCATCCGTCCATCTCGTTGGTGGACGTCCTACGCTGCGCTTGCCGATCCGCGGTCTCCACTCGAGTACAATACAATACAATACAATAACTCTTTATTGCACACCAAAAAACAGTAAACAGTACAGAGAACACAAGTATATACATAGAGATTTTCTAAGGTAAGCAATAGGCGGCCTTATCGCTTCAGAGCGATCTCTTCCAGGCAACCTTTACAAGGAACAGAAATAAGGAATACATTTTAGCAGTACGAGTACTTTTCGGCCCCAACGGCAATCCTATACTTTGCGGAGGTTCACAATATCAATGAACTGAATCAATTGCTTTGCTCACCCGTGACTTTATAATAGCTACGTTTATGCATGAAATGTGTGTTCATGCAGTTCCTCCACCTGCACACTGTCGGAATACGCACAAATCATCAAACACATCTATCACCACCACCACACTACACTGACGCGTTTCGAACTCGACCAGATCTCATCTTTAGAGCAACACAAACGTTCACCATACTACCAGATGTTAGAAATAGTAAAAGATATAAAGATATTATTATAAAGGTCGTGGGTGAGCAAAGTAAATATTTCAGTTCACCTATAGGTACAAAAATATATTATGTAGTACTTACTGTACAGTCACCACCATAAGCGTGGAAGCTGTCTAGGTGCTGAAGAATATCTGAACATGATTATATTTTTATTGTGCATTACGTAAATGCGTGTTCCGATAATTTTTAAATGTTTAGACAGCTCCGCTATGTGTTGTGGCGTCAGTACGAATATATCACGAAATAGAAGTATGCAAATCACGTAAACGATATCTTGAGCATGAAAGAATAAAACAAAGATAATTATAACATTTTTAATAATAGGGAGACTATTTTACAAGGTCCTAAAATTACCCTTACCTACTCACCCATAAAGTAGAGGCAGCATCCAAAATAGATCTTGTATACTTAGCGTAGTTCTTAGCAGCAGTAAAAAAAAAAACAAAGTAGTTGAGATGGCTGTTCTACTTTTGTCATTGATAATTCCTATATCATATAACTTAGATTGAGAAGTGAGTGAGAAAAACTGCAATCCCTAAAGAAATTAAGTCTTAGAAAAATAATGTCTATTGTCTGCTGCAGTGTGGATGTCGTCGCTCGATCGTGGGATTTACAGCTAATAATTAATTAACTTAATTTTTGACTATCTTTTACACAGTAAGAGTTAGGATTCTAGTGTCTTGGAGAAATTAACTTCGTTTGACTATAGTGCCCCCTCAAAGTTAACAATCAAAAATAACACGGTGTATAATATCTTTATAGTGCAGACATTTACAGCTTATAGTTTTACCAAGTGTCTAGGTATGCTTCATCGTAATCAGTCGTAAGTCTATTCATGGTAAAAGTTGTATCTTTATTTTATAACAATAGATTTCTTAAAAACAAAAAAATAATTATATTCACGATTCGATACTACATGTTGTCTTTAGTGGTTATACTTATATTTTTGTGACAACCTATATATTCCTCAATTTAATCCGCAAGATCTTGTAAAATCAAAAAATATTGAAAGTCATAAATAATCAAATCATATAGGTAACGAACAATTGACACCTCACTGACGTCACGCCCAAACTGAAAGAGACGTATATATTATTTGACAATATGGTACTGTTTTCGATGATTGTCATTTTTTGAAATAAGAACGGTGGTTTAATCAATCTGTAAAGGTATTTAGTACTTATGTAGCAAGAGGTGTAAGTAACTGTTGAATCTTCGGCTCCTATCCATGAGACTACCGGGCCCAATTGCATAATAGGTAAAGTACAAGCTAAGAGTATTGGTGAATTTTAATACAAAATCGCTAATACTATTAGCTTTGTACTTTGTTATGTATTACGTACTTGTCTCAGAAAATAATTTGAAGTCCATTATGAATCTGAAAAGTTAAATATATTTAGTGAGCAAAAACAGTAAAAGGAAAGACAAACGAAGGAACAAAATAAAACTCATTTATAATTTTAAGTTTATCTTTTTTTTCCATACATTTAGGAGATAATTCTTAATAAACCGGCCAAGAAAAAAAGTCATTTGATCAAAAACCTAAACCTGCTCCGCCAAAATAATATCTTCACTGCTGCGGATCGAGCGAGTGAAGCGAGCGAGATCGATGTAGGTGGAGCGGATGCGACTCTGTTGGGTCAGGTTGAAGGGCAAGGGCGGCGAGTGAGGCGGCAGCCCGGCCTCGACCTTCGTTTGGAGTTTTTTTTTATTCAGACTTTTATCATAGAGAGAGAGAGAGAGAGAGAGAGAGAGAGAGATCATAGAGTTGACTTTGCGAGTTCGTTTCGTCACTGACGCGTAACAGAGGGATTTTGCTAAACAAGTGTAGTGAAATGAAACCGACCGACTGCGAGTTTGATTCGCGCACAAAGGGTTGCGCACCATCTATACAATATGGATTGGACATTAGCAAAAAAAGGCAAAAAAAACACGTTTGTTTTATGGGAGCCCTCTTTAAATATTTATTTTATTCTGTTTTTAGTATTTGTTGTTATAGAGGCCGCATAATCTGTGAATATTTCAACTGTCTAACTCTCACGGTTCTTGAGATACAGCCTGGTGACAGCCGGACGGACAAACGACCAACGAAGTCTTAGTAATAGGGTTTTGGGTACCGAACCATAAAATCGAGTTGACCTTTTATCTTATTTTGTAATTTCACTAAACTGGTGGAGGTTTATAACTTATTAATAAGAGTAACGTTACCTACTGTATGACTGACTGACGGATAATGCACAGCTTACTCGACTGGAGATATAATTGACGGGTCCCTTCGTAATCCATAATATCGTTTGTCCTAAACTCAAATGCCATAACACTTTTGCCATAAACACTTTTGACATATCCTATTTTTGCCTTAATGATTTTTGTCCTAATAATCATAAGCCATAATATTACATGTCCTAATACTCTACATCCCTAATATGTTTTGTACTAATATAGTAAGACATAAAACTTACGAGTAATAATATTAAAATCCATAATATTAATTGTCATACAGAGCACTTGTAGGTAAACAGCGACTTGCGAGCCAGAAAAGTATATTACGTTACAACTGAGTTCCCAACAGTGACGAATCGGTACCAGAAAGTAAGTTAGGTTAGGTTAGAACTGCGACTCTACAGAAACGAACCGCAGCCAGAAAAATAGGTTAGGTTAGAACTGCGACCCTACAAAAAAGAACAGCAGTCAGAAAAGTATTTATTTAAAATTATTTATAAAGTGGCCTTTTTTTAGTGTATTATTTTTACTACTATTATATGCAATTTCCCGGGATAAAAACTATCCTATGGCCTTTTCTGGGACTCAAACTATCTATGTAGGTACCGAATTTTATCTAAATTGGTTCAGCGGTTTTGAAGTGATGGGGTAACAAACAAACAACAGACTTACAAACTTTCGCATTTATTATATTAGTGGTAAGGGGGTGATTCAACGGGTGTGTGAAGTTTCCAAACAGTTTAGTACAAAAGTGATTATGTCAACCAATATTTGGACATGTAGTATAAGGACATAATATGTTAATTAGTACTTACGAAAATTAGTGCAAATAAGCATTAGGATATTCAATATTAGGAAAAAAAATATGGAATGACATTATGGCAAATATCATTATGACATAAGTTGTTTCTGGATTCAATCATTGTTGGTTGTGGGTGTGGGTGTATGTGTTTAGATCAAAATTGTCATTCCACACGAGTGCTGGAGCCTGGATTTATCTTTGGCAACAGAGAGCCAAATATAATTTATTAGGACTACGTTTAGTTTACAGCAGGTGGTGATCAACAGTAGTTCAGATTATTAAGCTCAACAAATTGTACATGTACACACACACACACACAACACTCTTAAACTTTGACTTCATAAGA
>NC_133494.1:9914790-9959152 GCF_025370935.1 Choristoneura fumiferana
TATATGATTCCAAGAAACAAAATAATTAAAAATTGCTCGATGGCTTGCAAATTCAATAAGTTTTGGTAAAAATTTAATTTACAATACAAGCTTTTTTTTGATAACTGCCCTTTTTGTTGACTGTACTTTAATTTTCACCCAAACTACATTTGCATACCAAATTTCAAGTCGATGCCTATAACTATTGAGGAGTTCCGACCTGTGGAGACGATCCTGGCCGGACTACCAGGATGTTACTACCAGATTATTGTATTGTCAGATTATCACGTAATCTACATAAGTATATCGATTGTCAATCCAACTACTGGAAGTTGGTCAAATTTAACTTGCAAGATTGATTACAGACAGGACAGACAGATAGAAGACAACGGGACAGGTGAAGTAAATAAAATCTTGAAAAAAAAAACCATGACACATTACATCTTACATAAATAATAAGTTTTTGGAAAAAACATTTAGTACATTTGCTGATGTACGTTTGTTACTGTTACCTGTACTTGCATTGTCACTACATTTGCATGGGTTTTAGGTGTTTAATATGTATTTAAGTATGTATCTATCTATATAATTATATTATCCGTTGTTTAGTACCATTACACAAGCTTTGCTAAGCTTACTTTGGGACTAGGTCAATTGGTGTGAATTGTCCCGTGATATTTATTATTAGCGTTTTACCCGCGCTTGCACGCGTAAATCAATAGATACAGCAGTTGAATTGAATTCCGGGATTTTATTAAATTTCTCGTGGAATTCCCTAAAATTACATCGTGGTTTTCACTGACGTTAAATTAAACCAACCATGCCAAATTTCATGACTCTAAAAACCAGCGGTTGTTATTTCAAGATTTTATCCCTATCCGTAAGAATATCAGGATAAAGGAGCCTATGTTTATTCCAAATGTCCAGCTATGTACATACCAAATTTCATGTCTCTAAGCCTAGCGGTTATTAATTCGAGATTTTATTCCTATCCCGTGGAATATCGGATAAAAAGTATTCAATATTCAAGTTGTTTTATCCAGGTTATAAACTATTTTGTACCAAATTTCATCCAAATCTGCGTAGCCGTTTCAGCGTGAAGAAGTAACAAACATACTCACTCACAAACTCACTCACTTACAAACTTTCAAATTTATTTATCATTAGGATTATATATTTAATAGGTACTAAATTTCAAGTCGATGCCATTAACTGTTGAAGAGTTCCGTCCTGCGGAGACGATGCTAGCCGGACTACCAGGATGCCACTACCAGATTATTGTATTGTCACTCAATTTACATAAAGTATGCCAAATCTCAAGACAATCCGGCTACTGGAAGTTGGTTGAATTTAACTTGCAAGGTTTGAACCACACATACATACATACATACATACATACATACATTGCAAGTTAAATAAAGCTTGCAAAATACTGACTGAATGTGTGTGTGTGTGTGTGTGTGTGTGATTCGATGACAGACAGCGCACCACCTATAACTAGCTACTGGCTGGAATCAATACTAATAAGTATACAAAATGTAACAAGATTTTGTATTTTGTTTGCTGACTGCACATTTTGTTTCGCTGACTGAACCTACTTACATTGTCATCCAAACTGGGTACGTCTCTGTACCACGTTTCAAATCGATACCACTAAATGTTGAACCACTAAATTTAATAAGGTTTGGTAAAAATTTCATTTTTAATCACAGTTTTTTTTTATAACTGTCCTTTTTGTTGACAGTACTTGCATTGTCACACAAAAACATTTGCATACCAAATTTCAAGTCGATGCTATTAACCGTTGAAGAGTTCCGTCCTGCGGAGACGATCCTGGTCGGACTACCAGGATGTCACTACCAGATTATTGTATTGTCACGCAAATTACATAATCATTCCAAATTTCAAGTCAATCTGACTACTGGAAGTTGGTCAAATTATACTTGCAAGATTTGACTACAGACAGACAGACAGATAGACAGACAACGGGACAGGTGAAACTAAATAAAAGCTTGTAAAAAGCTTGTTATAAAAAAATACACACTTCATCCGAAAATCCTATACCTATAATGTTAATTGCTATGATCATGGTTTACCGGTATTATAAAAATCTTACAAAGCGTAGGTACACTTTTAGTAAAAAAACACTCAATTTTATAGTATTAAAAAATGTGTTGCGACTATACCTGTGTCAGATTTCACAGCATATCCTATGCTGTAAGGATTATATTGTAGTCCTTTTAGCGCCTTAGATATTTCCTTCCTCCAGACAATAAACTTGTTTGTTTTTGGAAAACTGTGGCTCTGTCCATTGGAGGTCAATTTTGCCATTGTCTTGTAGGTTTTACCGTTGTACGGTAAAAAAATCTAGGAAACGAAATATGAGACAGCGCCATTCTTCTACATTAAAATTATTGAACTGAAGACGACAATAAATTTAAAAATTACTGACATACAAATAAATGTGACTAGTGGTGATAGTCTGGATGACATTTCCATGACATTATATTTTTAATTATCTAACCAGCCAGTACTTCATTCTAAGTTTCTTTAAAACCTCTTTCATTCAGCCTATTTTGTTATGATTGCTAGACGAATATTACAACCGATATAACCTAATGCTTTCGTTGTTAGTGTCTTTTTTAGCGACTTTTTTTCTTTTTTAGTACAATTTTTTTTAGGGAACGTGCCAACGGAACCCTATTGGTGAGACTCCGCTGTCTGTCTGTCCGTCCATCTGTTACATCCCAGCCTCCTCTCAGAACAAGAGGGCTTGGGCCATAGTTCCCACGCGGGCCCAGTGCGGATTGGGAACTTCACTTCACACGCTTTTGCAGGTGGTAGGACCTTGTGCAAGGTCCGCCCGGATTGCTACCACCACCTTGCTCGCTAATCCTGCCGTGAAGCAGCAGTGCTTGCACTGTTGTGTTTCGGCGTGGAGAGTAAGACAGCCGGTGAAATTACTGGCACTTGAGGTATCCCATCTTAGGCCTCTAGGTTGGCAACGCATCTGCAATTCCCCTGGTTTGCAAATGTTTATGGCGGTGGTGATCTCTTACCATCAGGAGACCCACATGCTCGTTTGCCATCCAGTCGTATAAAAAAAAAACGCACCATTGAATTGCTACCAGCAGCTGTGCAGGTTTCCTCACGAAAGCAGTGCAGGGTTCCGACTGTTACAGGGCTCTATCTCTTGAGTCGTAATAGTCAGACACTTGAAATTTTCACAGATTATGTATTACAAATACTAAAAACAGAATAAAATAATTATTTAAAGGGGGCTCCCATACACCAAATGACTCGCATTTGGCCGGTTTTTTTTGTGATAGGGTACCAAGGAATTCCAAAAAAATATTACTTATATGACCGCGGCATGGCGCTAGCGTCTACGCAAAAATGTATGCAAAATATTTAGTTACATTTTACAACACGTGTGATATTTTTGCCCGAGAACTATGAAAGTTTATCTAAGTTCAGGACTGCCAATGAAAGTAAATAACGCTAGGCTAGGTATTTTATCCTAACACCCGGTTTTTACTTACATACAGCCAAACCATTCAAATTTTGACCCGCTAAGTGAAATTGTAACAAACAAATTACACTACGCTTTTGTTGCGATACGCCATTATTTTACAAGCTTTTTATTAATTAATAATAAGTATAGAACATTCTTGTTTTGTTGACCCAAATGGTGGAACCGATGCAGATGTCGAAGCGCGCATAAACAGGGCTCGTGCCGCATATGCACAACTCAAACCGGTCTGGACGTCCCACGTAATAACACGGCGCACAAAAATCAGAGTTTTCAACTCAAATGTCAAATCGGTTCTCCTGTACGGGTGTGAGACCTGGCTCGTCAAGAAAGCAATCACCAGTAAACTCCAGGTTTTTGTGAACAAGTGTTTGCGTCGCATATTAGGAGTTTATTGGCCACGAACCATTACAAACACTAGACTGTGGGAGTTGACGAGCCAGAAGCCAATTGATAAGGAGATCCTATTGAGGAAGTGGCGCTGGATCGGACACGTGTTGCGGAGAACCGATGCTCATCTCGCCAAGCAAGCGCTGGAGTGGCAAGCTGCTGGTAGTAGGAGGCCAGGCCGACCCCGAATCACCTGGAGACGATCGGTTGAGAAGGAGATCTCCCTAATTGGGTACCATTGGCGAGACCTAGAAGCCACAGCACAGGACCGTGACGCATGGAAGTCCCTACTGCGAGCCCTATGTCCCTGCTGAGGGACTACAGGAATTCATCATCATCATCATCATCATAGAACATTCTTGAAGGCATCTAGTTGTTCAAGCAAGTTTTCATGTGGTAGAGCCTTACTGTAACCACTTGCTGACTGCAGTACAAATGGGCCGGCTCGACCGGAGTAGTACCAACCTCCATCTGAATACCGGCGTGAAATAGTACCTTTGCCCAACTCCCCTCCCCCCTTTATCCTGCCCCATACCGCCCAATTTAGCCCCCCCCCTCCTCCCTTTTAGGCCGGCCCACGCACCCGCAGTCCTAATAATGCTGTAGGTGACCAAGGGCGGCGGTGATCACTTACCATTAGGTGACCCGCATGCTAGTTTGCCAGCTATTTGATAAAAAGAGTAGATTGATGACCTCAAGAAACATTACTTTCTTTGGTTTGACCTGACTTAAAATACTGAATTTTCATGGTTAATTGCACTTTATCGAAATGCTATTACTTATTCTTTGTAAATAAACATAAAAAGTAAAAAAAAAAGAAAAGAATCATTATGCGTCATCGAGTTTCGAACTCCTTCTCTTACTACATACTTCTAAGAATTGGTACCACTGAGCCAAACTAGGTGTCACGTGACCGCCCGAAATAGTCAATACCTTTTACAACAGATTATATTTGACATTAGCTACTCACACCACAGTAAAAATGGATCAAAATTTACTGCATCATACTGAATTTAGGTATTATAGATCCTCTCCATTTTGTGATTTGCGACAACAATATGCCCATAACTAACTATCCTCAAAAAATCGCGTCGAAATAACGTCTGTGGAAGAAATATTGATGTACCAAAGTTTGTATGGAAGACGACGCACCTTTTTCAGGGCTAAAATTAAAGCGTTTTTTGTCGTGGCATGGTGTCAACATCCCTATCAAATACAAACTGAGACAATGGATGCACAGAAAAACCAGAAAAAGAGACCATCGCTGGAATCGAACCCAGGTCCTCACAATCCGTGCCTACGTGCCTATAACCCCTACACCACCGCTGACAGGGATTAGACCGAATTTTTTCCTATGCATAGATATCTCAGGTGCTTATTTCTACTACGCTACTTATGCAGCAGCACTAGCGACATCTATGTTTTCGCTCTCATCGAGAGACGTCACATTCTATCGGAACCAAAACGCTCACCCAGAACAACAGATGTCGCTACTAAGCAATCAAATTATAATTATAATTGTCGGTGAGCGGTTGGTTCCGATAGAATGTGACGTTCTCGCATGAGACGAAAACATAGATGTTTCGCTAATGCTGCTGCATAAGTAGCGTAGTAAAATAAGCACCTGAGATTGTATGCATAGGAAAAAATTCGTTTCAATTCCTGTCCAGCGGTGGTGTAGGGTTATAGCACGTAGCACGGATTGCTGAGGACCTGGGTTCGATTCCAGGCTGGTCTCTTTTTCTGGTTTTTCTGTGCATCCATGTCTCAGTTGTATTTTCGATATGGTTTCACGCATACCCGTAAAGTAACAAATTTGAGAGTTGAAATAAACAATTACAAAAAGACTCCAAATAACCAATCAACATCCCTATTCGTGACTTGCGTGGTTTGTGATATTTTCTCATCATCTTATGACCAGTGATTTTCAGTTTTTATTAAAATTATGTAGGTACTTTAACAAAGGTTGAAAAATTTCACTAACTTATTTTTACGGTTGCCCGTAAACACAAAAAAAAATACATTAGTTGTCAGTATTATTCACTTCAAATAGGTCCTACTACGCATGCTAAAAATAAATAAATACTGAAAATTGTTGAAGCCGATTTCGAGAACTTAAACCAATATTTTCAAATATTGTTTATTTAACAGTGTATATTTAGTATGACAGTATCGTCATTACTTCCTGATTATTTGTTCATTATTATGGATTTCGCGCAGACAAAGTCACATCACAAGCATAAGCTCGTGAGAAACAAATTATAGCACAACAATTTTCCCACAATTTTGGGGCCATAAATGTTGATCTAGCGACGGGACGTGTCAAGTGTCGTGTTTGTGGACAATATTTGTTTTCAGCGTAATATTTCTGTTTGTATATTTGGCTGGTGTTTTTCTTTCATTTCTTGACTAGGTATAAGGGTCAGTCCGAGGTAGTTTACGAGGGCTTTATTTTTTATTATTTAAGGGAGCTGAATATAGAATGAGCCATTTCTGAAGTAGGTTCTTAAGTAACCCGATATAAAGAATAACATCCACAGCTAAAACAACACAATACTCTAGTAATTCTTGTAATTGGTTCTATTACTCCTCAGTTTTACACACTACTGAGTAAAAGAACTTTCAAGTTACGGCACCAACACGCAAAATTCACAGCTAAACTTCGACCAAACCAAGCTAAAATGCGTCAAAACTAACCGAAACTCTAATAACCGAGTAAATCTTTGTTTTGCTATTCTATAAAAACTAAATTAACTATCTAAGCCAGTTACAATAATTCCTTTTAAACCTATTCTAATAATGTTAAACTGAACACGATCTACTTTACAGGGCCTCAGAAAAGCTTCGCACTTACAAAAACACCTTCGAGTTTCAGAGACGGTTAAAAACAAAATACAATACTATTAAGTAACTTACTCACAAGCACAGAACAACTTCCGTTTATCCCTCAACAATCACCAAACAAAACTTACAGGTGCTCAACTCACCAACTCAGGAACACAGTACAAGTAACAATAAACCGCCAAGTGCTGCGGTCTGAGTGAATTCCTGTCGTCGATATTTGTAACTGTCAGACGTGTTGCTGTAGACAAAGGAGCCGTAATGGAAACACCTAGTAGCGATTGTTTGGATAAACCTGCTTCGATGATTGATTACGGGGCGGACAAAGGATCCAGTTGCAGTGGTTATGGATCATGGTAGTTGTTTGTGTCATTTGGGCCTATATTGACTCCCATAACGTTAAACTTTTGATTTGGTTCATCCATACCGTTGTTTGACATAACTGTTGCTGGTCATATTATCTTTGGTCATAATTTCAATATGCCTTTTGATATTATGCTGATCAATTTTATGACTTTTGTCTTGTATGGCATGTAACATTATTCTGTTTAATCATTATATTTATTTCGCGTTATACCTTACAACGATTATGACTATTGATTATTATGACCAAAAATAGTATGGGTACCAAGTTCTGACACAACTAAACAATAAAATTATGGGTGTCGAAGAGATCCCGTGTCATTTAATATCGGATGCCGAAATGAAGTTGAATAGAGCTGAATACTTACAAAAATTGTAATTGTTTATGCTTACGTCTGAATATGGTGCTACTCGTAACAAAGCGGGTATTTCTACTGACTATTTATAGCTAAATAACATTTTAATATTATAATATTCTACTTAGTCAATCTATTACTCGTTAACTACTAAATTCTAGTTAGCTGTGGCGGACTTCCTTTTAAATTTGTGGATTTGAAGCTTAATATTAGGTACACGAACAGATCACATACCTAATCAAAAAATGGTTTTCGCACCCATCGACATGAGTGAAAGGGGCAAAAAACTAACTTCTTTCTAGTTATACCACAAAGTCTTGTCAAGATTTATTTTCAATAGTAGCTTTCTAGAACTTTCTAGTCTTTGAAGTATTCCGTGGACAGACAGTCAGATTGACGAACATGACTGAACTGTAACGGACTAAGTGATGAATTCCTTGTTGACTACGGAACTCTACAATTTTAGAAAGTTAAACACAAAAGTTTCATCCTCAAATTACTAAGTCCCCTCAGGCGTTGTATAATTTTATGGATAGAAGGAAAATAGCAAGAACAACATTGGCTCCTTTTATTCGCTTATCATGCGCCCTTGTTCAAAAAGATGTTAAACTTAATTAAATTAATTAAACAGAATCATGCACATTAAAATACCGAGAAATAAATGAGCGATGGCAATTTTTTTTTGTTAAATTTAATGAACTGCAGCAATTACTTTGCTCACCTGACCTTATGATAAAGCAAAGTAAAGAGAAAAACAAAGTAATTTAATTGTTTAAGTTCATTGATATGGTAACGCCTCCTGGTTCAATAAATTTGTTGACACACTTATTCCTGTAAGTTTTTAAATTGCTTGATTATATTATCTAAAACCATTCGTGTATGATCTACTTAGTTTTGATTTGACTCTCGTTGTATACATACGAATATAGTAATATTAAACCACTATCAACTCGTCATAGACACGGATACCTATAAGACCATATAATTAAAGTTAGTAATTGTATACTTTTGTAAAGAGAAATACGATCCGACAAGATTCTGCCTCTTCAAAAACCATCAGTGATAAGTGTGCTTTTATTATTTCAAATCACGTCTCTAGATGAATACTTACTTTAGCTGTAATTATTTAGTTACTACTTTTTCACATTCAACACAAACTGACACCTCTTTCAAACGATACCTTCACCGGTGCGATTTTATAAATCAATACCCTGAAATTAGAAAAATAGTCCCATAAATTGAAAGCCATCTTGCAAGCTATACTCAGTGGCACAAAATTTGGCCCACTCTACATAGGAAATCACCTATTTCTGCATACATTTGAGGACCAAATTTTTTGCTGCTCAGTATATCTCTTATGAGAATTGGTAAACCAATCTAGCGTATTTGCCCACGAAGTCCAATTGTGAATGTACTTATATGTAGTTGTTTGGAATATTAATAGTCGCAGAGTGAAACAGCAGATCGGGGAACCCCTTCAAGATGACGATGTAACATTCGCATTGTATTCCTAACAGGCCCTGGTAATGTGGTCTTGTTAATACTTAATCCTTCTTACGCTGTATGAATAGAGCGTTTGTCCGCTGAAGCATCCGCTTAGTCGTTGTATTTATATGATGATAATATTATTATCCTGTTTTCTGTTAATTTCATGTGTTTTTAATGTACAATAATAGTATTTTATGCAACTGTATCGTAATAGGGGTCCTTAAAATACGTGTGTGGGTTTATGAAACGAGGCGTAGCCGAGTTTCATAATAGGGTCACATGAGTGTTTAAGGCCTAATTACGTACAGTTGCATACAATATTTTATCTATATCCATATATTAAATCCTCTATCATGTGTTCAAGAACCATTGAGAATGACCTGCATTAACGAGAACTAAGTATGTATGTCTGCCCCACGAGCTGCGCCCGCTGCGCGCGCGACGACTTGCTGCTGCACGTGGTCGCGGCCCCCCCCCCCGTGCTGTAATGATGTATGAAATCTCATTACGATACAAATTTCTGTATCGTAATGAGCATTACGATACAGCCGTGTTCATAATAGAATCCAATGTCGTAATGCTTGTCATTACCTATAGTTTTTGAACGCATAATTGAGGATTTACTATATGGGTGTAGATAAAGAGTTTTACAATACAATACAATACAATAGTATAAGGTAATAAGGTTGCCTGGAAGAGATCGCTCTTAAGCGATAAGGCCGCCTATTGCTTACCTTGTAATTTTCTCTCTGTGTATCTGTTTTCTGTATCGCTTACTATTTCTGGTTTGCAATAAAGAGTCTTTGTATTGTGTTGTATTGTACAAATAAAAATAATATTTAATGTACATAATTGCCTTCATAAAACTATTGTAAGTATGTTGAACATTCCTACTCAGCAAAAGCTTAAACTGAAGTCCACTACCGCTTCTGGTAGTAAATATAAAGTACATTGGCGGAGGATTAGTCTGCTGAGCGCTCTCAGACAATGTGCAATAACCTAATGTGGTTGATCAATATTCTTTTCTTCTTCTTTCTAATACTTATATAAAATTCTCGTGTCACTGTGTTTGTAATAAAACTCCTCCGGAACGGCTTGACACTTTCACTGATCACTTTGTTGTCCGTCCGTCCGTCGTCTGTCAAGAACCTTTTTCTCAGGAACGCGTGGACGTATCAAACTGAAATTGATATCGAATACTCAAATCTGCGGTCCCTTGAAGCCCTGAAATAATCAAATTTCTAAATCAACGCAATCAAAAGTTACAGTCATTAAACAACGTGTTTCCATACAAATAGCAGTGCACTGAAAACCTATAGGGCACTTCCAGTTGTCCTAGAAACTTGAAATTTGGTTTGAAGGTAGCTATTATACAACCAACTAGAAAATTTTGAAAATCTTGATTTTTTATGTCTGTCTGTAAATATTAATGACCAATTTAATCTGACCCCACACTGCGTACTTAAGAGTAGCCTTCTATCACCAACCCTAATTTTAAATAGCCATTATACGAGTAATAAATTCTCGTGTCACACTGTTTGTAATCTAGCTGTAATGTAAGTTATGATTTGTTTTTTGGAGTCTTTTTGTATTTCTTATTTCAACTACAAATTTGTTACTTTACGGGTATCCGTGAAACCATATCGACTGTCTGTCTGTCTGTCTGTCGACGAAACATAGATGTCGCTAGTGCTGCTGCTTAAGTAGCCATAGTAGAAATAAGCAACCTGAGATATGTACCTATGCATAGTGTAGGTGCGCCTCCTGAGGCTTCGATGAATTAATGAAAAGAGATTTAGAGGCACACGAACGTATAATAAAGATTATCAAAAAGGAAAGTATTTACAATGAATATTAAACTAGGGAAAAGGAAGGAATGAGTTTAGCGCAATGGATAGAGTTCTGTTCAGGACCGCGTCGCCGGAAGGAATGTCGCTCCGCTTCTCGACTGGCCTTCTGGGCAATTCAAATGAACTCGAATACGCCGCGCAGTTCCACGCGCCGGTGTGCAGATGTTTACAGTATTGCCAACACGTGGAACCGACTGCGGCTAGCGGGGTAATGTCTTATCTGGACGCTACACTACTCCCCCGCCGAGACCATTGCCTGCTATGGTCGATAGTGATCTGGAAATCTTACATATCGTCCACTTCGCGTCATTCTGACGGTGCTCGGTTCAGGCTCTGGTATTGTTGATGCTTGATGGCTGTTGGATGTGTCCTCATCTATAGTGTCGCTGGTCATGAAGGCCGGCTTCAGTCGATCGATGGTCACGGTGTTCGGCTTTCCATTTAAAATGATTCGAAAGGTCTTGTCACGTCTCTCGAGGACCTTGTACGGGCCTGAGTACGGGGACTCTAGCGATCTCTTCGCGTGCCCTTGTCGAAGAAAAACGTACTCGGCCGTGCTCAACTCTTTCGGGATGTAAAAAGGTTTCTTCGAGTGATGACTGGCCGGGACTGGGTTGAGTTTTCCAATGTGGTCACGAAGTCTGGCTGCGAAGTCCGTGTAGTCGACCGTAGTGCCCTTCGTAGGCGTAAAGAATTCGCCAGGTAGGCGTAGAGGTTCCCCGTAGACGAGCTCTGCTGCTGAAGCTTGTAAGTCGTCCTTCCAAGCGCTGCGGATGCCCAGCAGCACCAAGGGTAAGGCTTCAGCCCAGTGCGTATTGGAGTGGCACATGATTGAGGACTTGAGCTGGCGGTGGAGTCTCTCAATGATCCCGTTGCAGGCCGGATGATAGGATGTGGTAGGCCGGTGCTCTGCCCCGAGGATGGATGACAAGGTGTGGAACAGCTCGGACTCAAACTGCCTGCCCCTGTCTGTGGTGATTTTGACAGGGCAGCCGAAGCGGGCGACCCAGCCCGCGATGAAGGCTCGCGCGCAGGTCTCCGCTGTGATGTCAGCCAAGGGTAGGCCTCAGGCCAACGGGTGAAGCGATCAATGACCGTCAAGCAGTATCTGTAACCACAAGAAAATGGTAATGGCCCTACTATGTCCATGTGGACATGTGAAAAACGAAGTGATGGTGTATGAAATGATGATATGGGTGATGACGTATGACGTGAAATTTTGTTTTTCTGGCAATCTGTGCATTCTCTCGCCCAACGGCGACAATCTCTGCGTATGTCGGGCCAGACGAATCGTTGCGTCACCAATTTGACAGTTGCTTTTGCACCTGGATGGCTCAAACCGTGCAATGAGTTGAAAGCTGCACGACGAAAGGCTTGAGTAAGGTAAGGTCTTGAATTACCGGTGGAGATGTCGCAATAAATTTCGTAATTATTTTCAAAAGATTTGATTTTCTTGAGATTCAATGAAGACGATGATGATGATGATGATGAGTCAACTTGAAGAAGCGCTTGCAGTTCAGGATCTTTATCTTGAGCGCGTGCAAGGCTTTCGTAGTTGATTGACCCATTTATTTCTTCTACTCTTGAGAGTGCGTCTGCAACAACGTTATCTTTTCCCGCTACGTACCGTATGTCCGTACTAAACTGTGAGATGAAGTCTAAGTATCGGAACTGTCTCGGTGAGCATTTGTCTCTAGCGGTGGTGAATGCAAACGTCAAAGGTTTATGATCCGTATAGATGATGAAGGGTCTGGCCTCGACCATGTGACGAAAATGTCTGATAGCGTCGTATATAGCCAGCAGTTCTCTGTCATACGGACTATACTTCTTTTGAGCAGGATTCAGTGGTCTTGAAAAGAATGCTAGTGGTTCCCAGGCTTCCGGTGCTGCGCGCTGCTGTAAGACTGCGCCGATGGAAACGTCTGAGGCGTCAGTGTGGATAGCGAGCTCGACGTCTGTCAGCGGATGAGCGAGAAGAGTGGCTTGAGAGAGAGCTTGCTTACATGACTCGAATGCATGCATCATGTCTTCTGTCATCTCGATCTCTTGCGTTGGCTTCTTCTTCGGACCGGACAGTACGACGTTCAAGGGCGCTTGCAAAGCTGATGCACCTGGTACGAACCTTCTGTAGAAGTTGAACATGCCCAGGAATCGTCTGAGTTCCTTGACATTCTTGGGTACAGGGTAGTCTTGGATTGCTTGTACCTTAGACTGCAGCGGACGGATCCCCTCTGCGGACACTTCATGGCCAAGAAAGGTGATGTTCGTTACACCAAACTCACATTTTGCAGTGTTGATGAGGATACCATACTCTGACAGTCGACGAAATAGTTGATGGAGATGTTGGTGATGCTCTTCTGCGTTTCGAGAGAAGATCAGAATATCGTCCAAGTATCCATAGCAGAAATCCAGACCTCGCAGCGCTTCGTCCATGAAACGTTGAAACGTTTGAGCTGCGTTCCGGAGACCAAACGTCATGTATGGAAACTGAAACAGGCCAAAAGGTGTGATAATGGCTGTCTTCTTGATGTCATCCGGATAAACTGGATCTGGTTGTAGGCTTTGACAAGATCAACCTTGGAAAATATTGTACTCCCGGCGAGTTGCTGCGTAAAGTCTTGAATATGTCGGATCGGGTACTTGTCTGGAATCGTACGCGCATTAAGGGCACGGTAATCGCCGCATGGTCGCCAGCCGTCATCTTTCTTAGGTACTAGATGAAGCGGAGAAGACCATGGACTCTCAGACTGACAAGCTGTACCGTTCTGCAGCATATCCTCGAACTCCTTTTGTGCGATCTTCAGGCGATCCGGAGGAAGGCGTCGGGGCTTACTTGCAATCGGCGGGCCAGGGAGTGTGCGTATATGATGCACTGTATTATGCTTGGGTACCTTTGGTGTACCTGAAGGTCGGGTGATGTCGGGATACTGACGTAGGATCTCGTGGTACTTGGATTCCCCTGACATCACCTTCACTGACGAGATGTCTTCGGATGTACCTTGGGTTGGTACTGCAGCGGAAAGAGTAGTGTGGCCATCTATAATGCGTTGTTTTCTGCAATCAATCATAATATTAAAGAAGGACAAAAATCAACACCGATGATGGGTTTAGCAACGTCTGCCACAACGAATCTCCAATTAAATGCTCTCCGCAAACCCAAGTCAAGTTTCAGCTGCACCGAACCGTAGGTAGATATAACTGAGCCGTTCGCCGCTGTTAACTCGTAGCTGCTCTTAGGTCGGTTGCCACTGAGTGACGTGCGCGGGTATACACACAAATCCGACCCGGTGTCTACTAGGAAGAGAACTTTCGAGGAACGGTCCATTACGAAGAGGCGGCCCGGTTTGGTATGGCAGTCGTTAGCCGCTACTTCCGGCTGCCGTTGAAGTTTTCCGACCCAGGGTAACTGCAAGGCCTGGTACAGCGAGTAGAGTTGTCTCCAAACCTGTAATGGTACCAGCAGATGGACGGGTCTCTTGGTTTCGACGCAGACCGTGACCGCGCTTGACGTCCGACTGGAGTTTTGTTGCGAGAATTAAAACGCGAGCGCGATCTTGAGTGCGGTTGTCTACTACTGAACTGTGCTTTGAGCGAAGCAATTTCCGATGTTAGTTCTGCCATTTGCTTTGCCATTGCCACGAAATCTGAATTTGAAAAATTTTTGCTGTCACTGTCATTTTTTACGGAAAATATTTGCGGTTCTTGTGGTACAAGATCGTGCACTTTGTCAGCTAAATCCGCGAGTTCATCTAGCGTTGAATTTGGCTGCGATGCGATTACGACCTGTAAATTTTTCGGTAACCGGCTTGACCATACGGTGCGCAAAAAACATCCGTCACTGAAGTTCCAGCCAAAATGCGCAGCTGGCGTAAAAATTGCGATGGTTTCCTATCGCCCATTTGCTCACCTTGTAATAATTGCAGCGATTTCTTTTCCTGCGACAATGACAATCTTGAAATAAGCTCGGTTTTCAATTTGACATATCGGTTTTCGGCCGGCGGAGAATTTATGATATCCTTGACTTCTACCGCGTATTGATGTTCCAACTGACTAATTACGTAATTGAATTTTGTAGAATCAGCCGTTATTCCCGACAAAGAAAATTGCGCTTCCATCTGCGAAAACCAAAGCGCAGGCTCTTGCGGCCAAAACGGCGGCGCTCGTACACCGACTTTGAAAACGGCGCCATCGCTGTCACTTGCGCTGTTTCCCATTGACATTTCAATATTATGTAGGTTTTATATTCTTACTTGAATTTTGCTTGAATTTTGCGTTTCTTGTCCAATGCGGGGTCACCAGTGTAGGTGCGCCTCCTGAGGCTTCGATGAATTAATGAAAAGAGATTTAGAGGCACACGAACGTATAATAAAGATTATCAAAAAGGAAAGTATTTACAATTGAATATTAAACTAGGGAAAAGGAAGGAAATGAGTTTAGCGCAATGGATAGAGTTCTGTTCAGGACCGCGTCGCCGGAAGGAATGTCGCTCCGCTTCTCGACTGGCCTTCTGGGCAATTCAAATTAACTCGAATACGCCGCGCAGTTCCACGCGCCGGTGTGCAGATGTTTACAGTATTGCCAACACGTGGAACCGACTGCGGCTAGCGGGGTAATGTCTTATCTGGACGCTACATTATACGAGTAATAAATTCTCGTGTCACACTGTTTGTAATCTAGCTGTAATGTAAGTTATGATTGTTTTTTGGAGTCTTTTTGTATTTCTTATTTCAACTACAAATTTGTTACTTTTACGGGTATCCCGTGAAACCATATCGACTGTCTGTCTGTCTGTCTGTCGACGAAACATAGATGTCGCTAGTGCTGCTGCTTAAGTAGCATAGTAGAAATAAGCAACCTGAGATATGTACCTATGCATAGGAAAAAATTGTGTCTAGATTAATGTCCAGCAGTGGTGTAGGGGTCATAGCACGCAACACGGATTGCTGAGGACCTGGGTTCGATTCCCAGTGCTGGTCTCTTTTTCTGGTTTTTCTGTGCATCCATGTCTCAGTTTGTATTTTCGATATGTAATGTAAGTGTTTGTAATGTAACTCCTAGCTCGCTAGGTAGCGAGACATTGCAGAGTTAAAGAGAACGCTGTAAAGAAGGTGGAGAATCTGAGAGTTACGGCGAAGGCGGATTGGGAACCACTTGAGCTGTGATTGAGAGTTAGAGACATGATCGCATTTTACGTAAACCAAATATAAACCTAATGAAAGAAAGCAAGAAAGATTCATTTTGGCTCCATAAGTACCACCTAAAACTAAGACTAAAACTAGCACTAAAACTATGTTACTTGGCGACACCACAGGATACCAAAAAGGGTCTCCATTCAGCATGTGTTGCCGCACATTATGTGCAGTAACGCTGGTTTTCTGTGGAGCCCAATGCATAGATTTTGAATACGCTCAAGCTTATTAAGGTGCCACCGACGCACTGTGCGTTCAAAATGTATGAATAATTATGACAGCGGCACTAGGGGGAAGTTCCAAAAACGCATATATGCGTCGGTGGCAGTGAATGCGTTAAGAGATCGGGATAACAAACGTCAACATAGTCAAAAATATGGTGCAGTAAACTTTGAGCAATAGCATCCTTGGTAGCAAAAGGTAGGAAATTCTGAAGCTGTCTTAAAAATCTTATATATCGTATTAAAGATGTTGTAATTGTAATTTTAAATGTTATAAAAATTAGTGATAAGTAGACATATAATTTTAAATATATTGGTATAGTACTATGTAAAGTACAATGATTAAAAAATTGATGTTTGGTGTTTTGTTATTTTTATAGGCCGTCATCGTTTACAGCGCTTCCATTCCTCTTTCAGTGATAGACCACATCCCCACACACTTACAATTTAAGACGTGAGTTATCCCTTACAATATCATTTAATACTTACAATTAATTAGTTATTTTTGATTTGACTACCAAAATATTCACTCTAAATAATTTATATGGCAAAACAACGTTTGCCGGGTCAGCTAGTAAAAACGTAAAAGTGTTGGTGCATTTTTACATAGTCTGATTATTTATCTAACAGCTAGCAATTTTAAGGCTTGAATTCTTGGAAATATATAACAAGCCAAAGATTCGATCCATGTGTAGCCACTTAATATGATTAGACTAGACACCCTAGTCTTAAGTTACAGCAACAGGCGGGACATTGGACAACATACAGTTATACGTATTGTTATAAAATTGTTTTGGTTTAAATCGAAGCTCGTGTTTCATGACAGGACAAAACACCCGGGGTGTCGCCTCCGGCGCGCGCCACAAAGGCGTTTTATAACTTTTTCGCGGTTAATTTAAAGGGGGGGACAAAGCGCGACGAGTACTAAAGGATACACTCTGCCGTCTCTCACAGGAGCAAACACACCGGGACCGCGAGTAACGCGACAGAATTTTTCACCAGTCAAGTTACACCCGAAATATGAGGCGAAAGCCGCATAATAAATAGCAGTTCTTTAAATATAAATTGGAAGGGAATCTCAGCACTCAAACAAATGAGAAAACTTACCTATCTCCGAAAGCGGGCTTTAAATTGTATTATGTACGAAATTACGATCTTTGTCGCTGAATTCTTATCGAAGATAAATAGCATTCTTGATTGTGTGATGTCAGCCCAGATAAACATCTAATTTCACACAGAGATGTTGATAATTTGACGAGGGTTGGGGGGCGTTGTTTGTTTAAATGCTAACTGCTCTTTTTTCCTAATCTTCGCGAAACAAATTGTGTTTGTCAAATTTCTTACCCTAGCTTTTTTGATGGCATTTAATTTCAGCGAAAACCGTTGTAGAATTTGAATAAATAGCACAATTAAATTTTCTTGAAAGTTTTACGTCTCTCTTTGATGCTGGTTTATGGTTTATTTCGTAAACTCTGTCCTAAAGAGATTAGACGCGAAATCTGCGGAGGACGGTGTCAGTAGGGCTCGCGAATGTTTTTACTGCCAGGATTTATATCAGATGTACGGGACGGCTGGAGAATAATAGCCTCGTTCCAAATACTTTATTGCCGTGTATATTGTTTGGATCATTTTAATGAAAATCATACTTGGTTTTGGGTTGCATGCAATTTTTCCCCAAAGTTAAGAATAATTTAGTGCTTGGAAAGAACACGAGAAGTCTTTTGTGTTTTTAACAAATACAATTTGTAGTTGAAATGTCAAAAACGAAGACATAAATTCATTAATATCATAGTAGTGTCACAAACATGATGTATGTTGTGGCAACGCCGCAGGAATCACTCATACTAATGACTCTACGCTATTAGGGAATGAAACGATGTTTCTGTGCTTATCATAATTGATGAAACACTCGTTCCTCTGGCTGGAGTCGTGTCAGGCGGTGCGGTCGCCATGTCGTCCCCTATTGTGCTTCTCAACAACTTGGTGCAAGAAGAAGATTCTTCGTACATTGATCCGATATCTAAAGGCTTTATTTTAACCGAGGCGGTAATAGGTTTCAATAGGCTTGCCGTGTTCGGTAAAATAAAACCTATTTTCGTCATACTTGCGTCGGTGTACACCTTTTTCATATGCGGCGCGATATTGTTCATGGTGTATTATCGCGACCTTAATGGCATTTATGCTGTTGTGATTGTGATGGACGGAATGGCATACATTATTTGCGTATCGATTAGTGCACTTATGTGGAAGCGACTGCAACTTTACTTTAATGAGTTGCAGAAGTTCGATCGGGCTGTGGGATGCAGGCCCAAGAGAACGGCTTCGTCGATCAAAAATGTGATCCAGATGGTCATTGAAATTATTTTGATGATACAAAGCGTACCGTATGAGTGGTACGTAGGAAGCCAGTTTTCGGTGCACCAAGTAGTGGAGCGTATGATTTACATCACGGAGGTTCACTTTTGTGGTCATTTACTGAGTCTCCTCGTACCCAGGCTTCGTTTAATAAACTATTACATGAAGATGTCACTGAACGACAACAAACAGGTGACGTCTCCGAAAGTTGAGAAGTTGCCGTATTTCAAAGCTAATAATCTGGAAACACAAAATTGTCAAATGAAGAAATTGATGGAGCTTTATTGTATTATAATCAGTGCATATGACCTTTTAATTGAAGCTATCAAATGGCAAGTAAGTAGTATATCTTCACAGTTCTGTACCTTTGGTTACAGTAGTTTTAGTCAATATTTAACTAGCTTAAATCAGTGGCTTCACTCCCGCAACACAACTCCCTATCCCACGGGAGTTGCGCAAATTTCGTCCATCTGTGCACATCAAATAAAGGAAACTCTGCCCAAATTTAAGTCTTGTATTTACAAAGGTTTGGTTTAGGATTTAGGGTCAGCATTATTGCGTCAGTCAGAATTATTCCCTTTGAAGATTTAAGATTTAATTGATCAAGAAATAACATGTAATTCATTTTTCAGTTCTTATTGGTGTTGACTTCGGCGTTCATCTCCATTCTTGCTTTCTCTTACATCGCCTCTTTGTTGATGATTCGCGGGCTCGTAAGTAAACTACATATACATATACTACTTTTTAAAAAGCTCGCAGGTAACTCAAAATCGATAACTGTTCAGAGTAAACTTTATGAAAATTATTGATTTGAAATAAGTATTTTCTTATTTTCTTGATTTACACTTATAACTGCTTACTAGCATTCCCGGGACTTAATCACGTAAAACTTGCGCGGCTAATTAAAGTAAAACGAATCAATTGAATAGATCATCCGATGTACTACTGTAGCCGAACCATAGCGGCGAGGTCTTTTAACCATATTTAAAAGGTATCTTTTCTCTGTAGCTCATCGTACAAACGTCATTGTCGAAACTTTACTATTCGCTCAATGTTTCAGAGACCTTTTGCATTCGTGGTAACCGAATGGGCGTTCATGGCGATTCGCATGTTTCCTATGTTTGCTCCGTGCATGTTCGGTGATCAGATTCATGATGAAGTTCGCCGCCTCAGGGAGCTGCTCGCTTCTAGACTTT
The DNA here is from genome assembly GCF_025370935.1 of Choristoneura fumiferana. Lineage (NCBI taxonomy): Eukaryota > Metazoa > Arthropoda > Insecta > Lepidoptera > Tortricidae > Choristoneura > Choristoneura fumiferana. The sequence goes on from NC_133494.1 coordinate 9,934,551, forward strand.
ACGAAAACAAACTGAGTGAGTATTTAGCAACCATCCTTTTAGCACAATGACTTAGTTTGAGTAAAAAAACATCAGAAGCTCTCTAATACAACTCATATTATTATGTTATTTTAACTAAAAGACCCATCTGACTCTTGAGCCATGTGCACTAGCAGGACTCTCTTCGGTGTTCAGTAAAATCTAGCGAAGCGTATGGATGTCCACACGCTTCGCTAAAGGACTTCGAGTTAAGACAACGAAATAGATAGGTACTAATGGTGATTTTCCACTGGCGAGGCGAGACGAGAATTGAAATTTGTACCTATGCATTATCGCGCGCCCGCCGCGAGCCGCCGCAGGCCGTCTCGGGCGCCGCCATACAAATTTCAATTCTTTTTTTTTTTTTTTTTTTTACGACTGGATGGCAAACGAGCAAGTGGGTCTCCTGATGGTAAGAGATCACCACCGCCCATAAACATCTGCAACACCAGGGGTATTGCAGACGCGTTGCCAACCTAGAGGCCTAAGATGGGATACCTCACGTGCCAGTAATTTCACCGGCTGTCTTACTCTCCACGCCGAAACACAACAATGCAAGCACTGCTGCTTCACGGCAGGATTAGCGAGCAAGATGGTGGTAGCAATCCGGGCGGACCTTGCACAAGGTCCTACCACCTGTAAAATTCTAGTCTCGTCTCGCCTCGCCGGTAGAAAATCACCTTAAAAATGGACTTCTCATTGGACGGATGCAATATACGTACAATATTTTTATCTTCGCAGACAAGGCCGGGCGCAGCGTCGCACGCGCACTGCTCGCATTAACAGAGGCTCGGAACCTGTCCTTCTCGCTCCTGCAGATCTTCGATATCGACATATCTCTCCCTTTCAAGTTCATGGGACTACTGTTAACGTACCTTATCATTCTGTTGCAGTTCGAAAAAGTTATCAACCCTTAAGTGTTTAATTAAAACCAAAAATCGATCTATTCGATGTGACTGCTGTGTATATTGCGTGTAATTGATTTTTTTTCAATTTCTATAAGTTGGAGCTCACAAAATTTGAGAATTTAAATTTGGTTTTGTCACGACGCTATTCACGAATGCGTGTTGAAGGCATAATATTTCAAATATAACTCTGTAAGTACTTATAGCATCTAAGTTTTTAAGCTCTTTGCGTTAAAACGAACTGTACCTGATTTGTTACTTCCTGGAGCTATTTTGTATTATGCAATTTAGGTGTGTAGTTGTTAGTAAGACTATTAAAGTAAATATATTATGCTTGAGTCAGATTTGTGTTTTTTTTCGTACTTTTACGCGTTTGATTTCTAAAATATAATTATGCACAAACTATTTGTGAAAAATGATCTTTTTCCAAAGCTCTTATAACCCAATTTAAAAATTCCCTTGTCGGCCCCAATTTTCTGAAAAAAAAAACCCTTGTCTGCTCCGACATTTGGATAAATGGGAGACGGGCACAAAGAGTTTCATTCATCACGAAGAACAAATCATGAAGACGTGGTTTTAGATTTCAATAATGTTAAGTCATTCTTTACGTATCTAATCTATCACATTCTCGTTTGATTTAATAAGAAAGGGATAATAGTAATTTTTATCATCATCATCCTATAGCCTGTAGGCTTACGTCATATTGCTGGGCCTAGGGCTTCTCTCTGAATAGCTTGGGCAGTAGTTCTCACGCGCGACCAGTGCGGATTGAGAACTATACGCAAACCGTTGAATTGATTCGTAGGTTTGTGCACTTATCACACGATGTTTTATTTCACTGTAAAGCTCGTGATAAATTTCAAATCAAATCGCACATGGATTTTGATAAATGCGGTGCGGTGCGAGCCCGGCTTTGAACTCACACGATCCCCTGTTTGAGAGTCCATAGCTTTGCATTTGTCCACTACAGCTGTTTGGTATAGGTATTTTATATAATAAATATGTAGGTTTATTAATATTTAATAATAATGAGGATAGTGTTTATTATGCTATCCGTCAAATCATTAATGTCGGAGCTAGGCACTAAACGCCACTCCACCACCCCATTGCGTTGGTGTAATTCGCAATAATGTGTGGTACAATTTATTGTTAAGACTCGTTTGTTCAGCGCTACGTGTCCTACTTTATTACCACTGTAATTTAATTACACTTGTGATTTTATGAAGAGGGTTTGGGACAGTAATTGATTTCATAATTTCCCTCTCTCATACAGTGTTGACGGTAAAAAGCGACGAGTGTCTTAAAATTGGAAATGAGGGTATTATATGGACTAATATTGCATAAGAGAAAAATTCTGACTGACTGGCATATCAGCGCCCATCCCCAACCATCGGAGCTGGAAAGCAACAATTTAGCACAGAAGTTCCACTCATGATGTGTATAAGAAAAAAATTAGTAAGTAAGGGAGATCAACGGATTTGTTCGCAACAGAGAAGCATGTACGTAAAAGTTACAGTTATGTTTATAGATAGCCTTGAGAATTCCTGAAAACAGTAATCGAAATCTTGGAATACCTATTCTAACCATATTAGATTACCGTAACCGTATTAGATGATTTGAGCTATTTTTAGGGTTCCGGTAGGTAATCAACTAGGAACCCTTATAGTTTCGCCATGTCTGTCCGTCTGTCTGTCCGCGGCTAAGCTCAGAGACCGTTAGTACTAACAAAGATGCAATTTGGCATGAATATACAGTCACGTCGAAAAAGTGGTAAAATACAAAAAAAAAAATTTAGGGTAGTAGGTACGTCCCATATACGTAAAGTGGGGATGATGATGGGTTTTTCATTTGTTCCCAACGAGTCACAGTGTGACAGTTAAGGGTGTACTCGCAGCGGAGCTCCCGTCTTAGCCTTCGCTGTTAGGTCTTTTTTTGTATATGCCGAGAAAATCTGTTTTTTTGTTGCTTGCATGCTTACATTCGTACCACCAGGTCTTGTCAGGATCTTGATGAGTCACAGTGTGATAGTTGCTAGTGTGACTCGGTGGGAACAAATATTAAAAACTATCTGATCTAGTAACAGTATGACTGGTTGGGATTTTTTAGCAAAAATATTACCGAAGAGTCACAGTGCGACAGTTAAGCGTGTGACTCGGCGGGAACAAAGTTTTTTTTTTTTTCACTTCCCCTTATGTTGTGGGGTATCGTTAAAAAGGTATTTGAAAAGGAATAGGGTTTTTAAAAACCATTTTTTGATAAAGTGAATATTTTTGGAAATATTCACTCCGTAAGTTTTAGCTCTAGCTTTTGAACCGCACGTCTGAAAAATAGGGAAAAAATCAAGGAAGTTAAGTTTAATAAAAACTTTCTAGGAAAATTATTACTTAGTTGAACAATTTTTAAGTTTTTGTAAAAATATTTCTAAGGCGAAGTTAAGCTAAGGCAAGGTCAGGAACTACGGAACCCTACACTGAGCACGGCCCGACATGCTCTTGACCGGTTTTTAATATTCTTTAGCTTTAGTTTTTTTTTGTTTAGTTCGGTAGCTGATCAATACCGATATATGTAATTTAATTAAATCTTTAAGAGCACGCTGAGCTTTTAGCGCAATTATTTAATTCCTTGCATCGTTACTAGTTTACTAGTTAAGCTTTAGTTTTGAAACTCATATGTAAGATCTTTGATAATTTACTCTATAAATCATACGAGTATACTGTAGAAAAACGATTAATCAATCGTAGTTCATTCTCTCATTCGTCAGCTTCACTTTTTGTTCAACGTTTGCGAGAGACATCGAACGGGACTTGGAATAAGGCAGCCATAAACTACGGTTCCTACGGGATTACTCCGACACACGTAGAAGTAACAAATTAAGTTGAAGAACATAGAACTCACTCCATGGCAGCTTTACTATATATGTGTCGTAATCGCAAGGGAAGTTTAACCACAATTCTTTTGTTACACTGACATAGACTGTTGTTAGTTGTAGATTTTGTCGTATATGTCGCTACCGATCGTAAAATCTGCCAGATCATGAAATTCCTAGGCATATGGTGTAATGGCGCCATTTCATGTTGGCCAGGCATATCACGATGTGGCTGAGAAACAATACGCCAGATCGATTTTAGAGCAACGCATTCGTCGATATTCCTAGCTCTATATCGGGCACATCAAAATCGGGGCATAAATATATTACATATAAAAATATTTTTAAATATATGATATCTTATACATATATTATAAATATGTACTTATGTTAGTCTGTAAGGTATTTATTGTATGGGCCAAGTTGCCCGAAATAAATGAATGAATTGTTATTATTTATTATATGCCGAAAAAAATAAAAATTTAGGTACGACGATCGAAGCGAGGAGTGGTTAGTATGAATTGTGACTACAACGCACGAGCCGAGCGAGCGAAGCGAGCGTGCCGCGGTAGCGTCTGGCGAAGTGCCAGAACCGATATGGCGGCGTTTCATGATATGCCTATGAATTTCATGATCTGCCTAAATGTCACTAGGAAAATCGTTAAACGGTGAATTTTGAACGATATGCGGTGAATGTCCCTTAGCCAATTCATGAAATGGCGCCATTTCACGATATGCCTAGGAATTTCGTGATCTGGCGGATTTTACGATCGGCCGCCGACATATACGAGCTCTTAATTTTGGTTTAACTTCACTTCTACTTTATTCATCATGTTGTTTTTGATTCCAATTGCTAACTAATTATTTTTTTGGTCGAATAATTTATATATTACTAGCTTTTGCCCGCGACTTCGTCGCGTGGAATAGTAATTTTGGGAAGTATTTAATTTATTAGGATACCTATTCTGCCAATAATAGTACATAGTAACTTCTACGGTTAACCGAAAATAACCTATTTTAATTTAATACATTGCTATAAATATAAACTATTTTTTTTGTTCTTCCATCCATCCATCCACCTGATGTTCTTTGGTAAAACATAAATATTTTGCGGATAGCCACAATTTAGCAATACGACGTGTATTCTACCCTGCCAACACAAAAGGACTAATTCTTTATAGTGAACTCTTGACACCCTACGTCCTTTATAGTAAGTTAGGAGGGTAGGATATACTTATATGTAGTAATTTGTTTGGAATTCCTTAAGAACTTTCATCCCCATATTTTCAAGTAAATATAGGGTTCCGTACCTAAAAAGGAAAAAATGGAACCCTTATAGGATTACTTTGCTATCCGTCCGTCCGTCTATCAAACCTCTAAGTCAAGGCAATCAAAAGATATAGTCATTAAAAAGGTGTTTCCAAACCTATTGCCTTAATAGAAAAAGTTATAGGTACTTCCGGCTGTCTAGAAACTTGGAATTTTGCATAAAGGTAGCTCTTATTGCACAATAAATAAGAAAAATCTGAAAATCATAATTTTTTATGTCTGACTGTCTATGTGAATACGCCATCTAAAATGACCCCACATTGCGTACATTTCGCCTATGAGCTTAGAAGGCTCTGCTAACACTGCATCATCCCCTCTGCTAACATCCCCTCGCAGGTAAAATTTTCAAAAACGCTTGAACAAGTCTATTTATTTCTTATAAGTAGCCCAATGCCAAGTTTCATAAAGAACCATCGATTTATCTTCGACAATGACGATCTTCCATATAAAGTTTCATCCCCTATTTCACCCCTCACAGGAAGAATTTTTAAAGACGCGCGAACAAATATGTATTTATCTCTTAGCACGTGCCCAAATGGCAAGTTTCATAAAGAACCGTCCAATTATCTTCGATAATGACGACCTTCCACATAAACTTTCATCCCCTATTTCATCCCCTCACAGGTCGAATTTTCTAAAAAGCTCAAACAAATATAGACTTATTTCTTATCAAGTGCCTAAATGCCAAGTTTCATAGTTTTATCTTTGACAGCGACGAACTTCCACCATATAAACTTTCATCCCCTATTTCAACCCCTTAAAGCCTCTTTTTCGCGATAAAAGGTAGCCTATGTTCTTTCCCAAGGTCTATTCTATCTCTGTACCAAATTTCATCAAAATCGGTTCAGCGGTTTAGGCGTGAAAGCGTAACAGACAGACAGACAGACAGACAGACAGAGTTACTTTCGCATTTATAATATTAGTATGGATTATGATCAATCAAAATACATGTCACTACATTCGGTCAAAAAAGTAAAATTTTATTCGTTCAAATTAAGCTTCCATGTCTGCATGTAAACGAGAAACTTTTGACATTGGAATAGATTGCAACACAAGACGCGTAGGTCCCGTAAACATTTTAATTAGGAGAATGGCACTGTTTCGTTTTTTTTCAATTTTTTTTTAACTTGCGATTTTTGTATGTCAATTAATAAGCTATTCGTTTGGAAGCCTGATATTGGTTTCTGATATACTTTTGGTGGCCGAATTGTTTTGATTTTTGTAGTAACTGTTAGTTGTAATAAACCGAATATTTTAGTATAAAAGTTACTTGCGTACCAACTCAGAACGCAGTAGAAGTTTTCAAGTTAATAATACCGATGGGAAGAGCTAGTTACTAAGTTTTGTAAGCACGCAGCCAATTAACTGATCGATAGTTGCCGCTTGAATGTATTAGTTCTGTTAAGTAGTTTTCAGGCGTCCGAGACCTAGTACAAGAGTGTCCAGCCTTGGACAAGACAAAACAAGAATAATTTCAGTACCGATTCAGTATTTTTCAATTAACATTTTTATATTAACTACAAGCTACAAGTTTCTACGTGTATAAAATATTTTTCCGATATTGGAACTTGCCAACTGCGTTCGATCATGTCATTGTTCTGGCGAGAATATTATCACCGCGTCTTGAATCTGGCGTGCAAACAGATTTGCCAATGTCATTTGTTTCAGATGGCTGGCAAAGATTTTATTCATATCCCAATATAAGCCCACTCCATACATAATCCTGGAGACAATAAATCATCCGGAGGCAATCCCTGTGAATATTGGAAGCGGTTGGCGGCCGACACTCGCCGATTGATCGATGGACTCGCATTTATTTATTTCAACACAGGTATTGTAACACAAATTCGAATTAATCTCTTTAATTAACTTGCGTAGCGTTCTATTGTAAAAGAAGGAAGCTGGGGGAAGCGGAAAAAGTAATTGTTTTTGTTGCCCTAGAGTGCCGGGGAGGGTTAGTTGTCATAAGCATTTTCTTAATCCTGTGACAGCAAAAGATTCGTCAAAGTGGGTATTCTCGTTGTAGAGCTGCTGAGCAAAACCGTTGAGCTCGAGAGACAAGGCACGACATTTAAGGCTTAGTTTCGCCAGTTTTGCTCTCGAGTCTGTAGAAAGTTAACGTATAATTTAACATTTTATGGCTGGTTATGTTGGTAATTTGGTACGTAGGTACTTTCGTCATTATCTTAGGTATGCAGATTTTACGACAAAAATTCAACAGCAGTGGGAAAACGACTGTCGTTGTTTATAATGATTTTCGGAAGAATATTCAGCATTCATTTCGTGTTTGTACGAGTACATTGCAGTATTATCTTGTTCGTATTCGTAACTGCCTTTTAGTACCTTATAAGTTTAAATAGCTATGAAGTGGGCAGCTTAATAGTTTTAGGGCTAGTAAGTAAGTTTAGAAATGGGGAGGCCTATGTCCAACAGTGGACGTCCTACGGTTGATATGGTGATACCTAATGATGACGATGACTCATATTACGAGTAATCAATGATGAGATGATGAATCATCAGCGGGTTCTGCAGTTTTTTTGCAGTTCTAATTCATTTCCCAACTCTCAATTTTCTCCGAAAGAAAAAAAATCTCTATGTATTTTCTTATGGTTTTATAGAGCACAGTAGGTTAGGTTTGTTTTATGAAAGTTCCGAAAATAATATGGTTTCAGAGGAAATCATGACTTGGGAACTAAAACAGTTGGCAAATGAAATATTTGGGAAAAAATATTATTCGAAAAGGCACAGAACCATGAAGTAGATTATAAGTTGAGAACCGACAAAAATATTTCTACTTTAATTTATAAAATAACAATACAATACAATAACTCTTTATTGCACACCAACACAGTAAGCAGTACAGAAACACAAGTATATACATAGAGATTTTCTAAGGTAAGCAATAGGCGGCCTTATCGCTTCAGAGCGATCTCTAACTAACTAACAATAACTTTCAAGTTTTGATACTTTAATTTGCTGACTCTGTTTATATGGAACGAAATAAAGATTTCACCTTAAATTTAAATGTACAGTACTAGCTGAAAGGGCGCCATTGTCGGCTTTGCTAAGCCAATTATATAAACCCTTTGAAAGCCTTTTGGGAAAACCAGCGTAACAATACGGATATGGGGTGATGGCATACCACTGTTGAAACTTTTCAGTGAACCGTCTGCCCTAAATTGGGCCAAACAAGATTCTCCAATCTACGTATAGCTACCAAAATATTTCAAACTTTGTATTAGATTTCCTTTTCTGAGCTCAGATGTATCTTCTGTACCTAAAGTAAAGTAGTAAAGTAAGGAACGAACGAATGTGAGTAACTTTGTTTTTATTAGGGTAATATAATAAAATAAATAAAATTGAAAAATAAATGAATACAGCTATGTCTTGTCTAACTGAGGAAATATTTTCTAACTAACGAACGTGTGCTAGGCTTTACCCAGTAGTCTGGCACTTGCACACGCACATGTTCAATTTAATATAAAAAAAACCAAAGACAATACGAATACGAAAAAAAACCATAACTATGCACAAGACATGGGTCATTTATCACGGATCGTTTATGCTGTGGATTCAAAATCAAAGTCAAAGTCAAAGTAAAAATATCTTTATTCAATTTAGGCTAAAACAAGCACTTATGAATGATTCCTAATTAACCACCGGTAATCCTTACGTGGACAGGACACACAGCACTAGTCACTGTAATTTATGAGTTTCCAAGGTGGGTAAGAATAAATTGATAATTTATCAATGAACCTCCTGAAGAAGCGATGTATTAGCATTAAAAATAGCATAAAAGCCGTTCATGCAGGAAATTAACTTGTCGCGTTATTTTCCGCGCCAATATTATTTGTAATAACAAATTTTGCCCCATTTTCCTCAGATATTTGATTTAATGTGTCTGCCACAAATAAAGTAAAGCGCTTTACGAAATGTAAATAATTAAACATTGTTTTGAACAACGCCTTAAGGCAGGTAAGACCCCGGTATCGCTTTGTGCGTGATATTAATGTCTCGCGTCTTTTGTTTCGCACGACGATGAGCAAAGGGAGAAAGTTTTCTTTAGGAAATTAAACGTCACGTCAGAGTGTCATTTGTAACGCTATTTGGGAGGGTGCGAAGTACTAGGTGGGGGTGATGAAATCTATCGCAGCGCTCATGGTGGCCAAAAGTTGTCACAATGCACACAGGCGATCGCTGACATCGTAGTTAGCTCAGTGTAAGCTAGATGGCGCTTTCCTCAATAAGGGATCTCTGAGCAGAATGGCGGACGAACTCTAGAGGTCGCCACCGTAGTTTCTCTTGACTCATTTATTTACGTAATAATATGTATTTAATATTTATTTATTATTTACTTATTTATTTTATAAAAGTAGGCATTTTATTACACTCATTTACTACACGAGTTTGTACGACTAAATATATCTATAACCAACTCACCCTTGACCGTTTTTTGTCGGCCAAGGGGGGTGCTGTCGATCAGCTGTGACCGGGGGAATTCTAACTGTAATATTCTCGCCCTAAAAGCTGAAGCACAGCTGTAAAACACACATTCAACAGCTCATACTACACTAAACAGCTCCTCGAAAGCTCCATACGCCCAGACTTGGTAAGTTCTCCGATATTTAACTCTTGTGTTTTTCTGTGTATTTTATTATAATTATTTCTTTATAATTTAACTTTGTGTAATTGAACTGAAGGCTTCCCCTGGCCAGGGAATCTTTATTTCAAACAATTCTTATACTTAATATTTTAACACTTGTTAATTTCTCTCATCCGTTGTTATAAACTCAGAACCTATGTTAATGCTTATTACTTTTATGCAACGGATGCGTACCGGTGTTAAAATAAATTCAACTCAGCTAAGTAACGTTTAATTTCAAATGTAATCTTCTAACGGTTATTTAGTGAACTGTTGTATTTCAAATTTTACGGTCACTTAGGCTATTTATTTTTACCTTTGTTTTTAAAAATAATTATATAAAACTAGAATCACTTTCCTTTGCCTGCCTGTAACTCCGTATGATTGTCCTTGCCACTCACTGCAATTCAGCTCGCCCTAAGAGTTGGTGCATCGCTGCAGAGGAGTGACTGGCAAACAATCTAGCACTGGACCACAACTGACACCACCTAATTTACAGGGCACCTCCGTACGGCTTCAACTTCCACACCTTTGTACGGCTTACAAACCTTCGTACAACTTTCAAAGCTCCGTTCGGCTACAGCTCTCACGGCTCAGGCGGCCCCTTTTCGCCCTAACCTGACACTAAGCCCTGACGGCCTTAACTTCCGGAGTACTGCACATCCTTCCTGGCTCGTCCAAGACCCTGATCGTTCCGGCGTGGAACACTGTCCAGGCTGCTCGTCCTGCCGCCCTAAGGCCCCTTTTGACCTCGGCACCGACGACCGCTCAGCTGGACCAGGCCCCCCTGCTGTGGCCAGCCCTCTTCGCTCCGGGTTCTTCTCTCCGACTCCAGGGAAGTGTAGGCCAGGGAGACCGAATAATCAGAACCACCTCTCAATAAAATCGCTTGAACTTACTACCTGAGATTCTCGTAATACTTTTACTTTTAATTTTGTCAAATTAGGCCTGTTATTTTTTGTGTTAATTTTAATTAAAAAATTGTTAAAAAGTCTTATTGTTTTACTCAAAGAATAACTTACTAGGCCTCCTTTAAGGTCAAACCTCCCCTCAAGAGGTCTGCCCTTGACAGTGGCGCCCGTGGGTTTTTTTTTTGAGAGGTTCTGATTGTTACGTTTTTCTTGCCTAGAATTGCAGTGATTGTGCAAAAATTTATTGTGTATCTTGTGTGTTCTGTGTATCTCGCAGTAAGTACCCTGTTTTTCTCGCCCCCTGTATGGTGGTCGGGGCTTAGAATAACGCCATTCCCCGTCTAGGAATTCGTAAGAGGCGAATAATAGGCATAACCAGTGTTTCAGTTACCGAGATCCCTTAAGTGGTTCATTTAATAGTTTTTTTTTTCTTTTAATAACTCTAATTTTAAAACCGCTTTACCGTTATCTTTAAATTCAAATACTCTGCCGACCTTTGACCACTTTCTCGTCAACGGCCTATTTGAATTTCAACTGTCACTTGCCACAGTTGAAACGGACGGCGTTTTAAAATTCAAATCTCAACGACAATTTCAATCTATACCCTAAAGTTAACTAAATATTGTTGCATTAACTAAATTCAAATACGTTAACGGTTCAATTCAAATTCTACCTACTAATTTTCATCAAGTTAAATTTAAACCGTAACTGACGCCAATTATACTTTCACTAATATTGTTCACCGCTGCTTCAAGTGAAACAGTTATTTTAAATTTAGTGACTGCCAACCACTGAATTTGAAATTCTAACGATTCAAATCATTTTTAAATAACGTATTTGAAATACCTACAATTTTATAGAAAAGCAACGATATTTCTATATTTTTAAAATATCTGAACCACTATTTAGATCTTTCATCAAAATCAGTTTATCATTATCTCGGTAAACACACTGACATTTTTTTTCCAAACTTTATTATTAACTTAACTTCAACGCGGTCTCTTAATTAAATTTTACATTCGATCATTACTGGGAGATACACAACACTATTATTTCTTGTGTCCTACTACTTAATTTTCTTAGCACTGTAACATACGGAGAGTTAAATTTAGGTACTGTGTGTCGAAGAAATACCACATTTGGCTATCATACTACACAAACCACCAACACAACTCACAACATTCATATCATACTACTCGAGTGCTTGCTAAAAATCAACTGGTCGCAGAGTTAATAAAACCAGTTATCTCTTATTTCTTATATATTATGCGTGTGCTCTCTATTTTCGACCGTCTGTTCCCTGCTTAGAGATCATTATACTTCGATCGCGAACAGACAGGTTAACGCTTTTTATAAAATAGATTAGGGTACTCTTATATTTAACTGCGGTATTTCGTAACTATGCTCTGCCATAGAATTACTTACAACTCCCTCAAGCGCAGGTAGTAACCGCGCAAGCTAAATAAATGATGAACAACCTAATTACTTGCCTAGCAAGGTTGTTTACCTACATTTAAATGCACCTAGAACAGCAGCCACACGCATCGCTTTCCACTCAGCCATGTTTAACTCCGGCTCATGCGCAAGCATGTTATTTTTAAAAACCTCTTATCTCACTTTATTATTACATACCTAGAAGCCCAATTTTATTTATTTATACTTAGTATTATAACTTATTAGCGCTGCGCCTCAGCGCGCAGACAAATCATATTACATCTCTTTTTTTTAATAACTTCTTTTAATCTGATAACTCGCGTGCTTAACACTTCAAATATGTCTATACTTCGCTAGGCCCTCTCGCGGTCAATATATAATTGCAATAACATTAATTAATCTGTCCTAAGCCCTTACCCGAGAACTTGCAACTCGTTAAAAAGTATTTTAATATTTTGGATTACGGAATCGTGCGGTTGGTAACACGTTAAATATGCCCTTAACCTCTGTAATTCAAAGCTCTAATGATTGGGACGGATGGTAATTCCAATCACAGATTAATTAATTGTTTATATGCTTCACACTTGCTTCCTTTTCAATGTACTAATTACATAATGCATCTGGACGGGCGATCAGCTGTCGCGCGCCGTCACATCAGTCTCCGTTTAGCACCGGCGAATGCGCACGCGTATTAATTTAATTTTTGTCTTATCACACTCCCTTATCACTTAGACGCACGGTTCTATTTATAGAATCAAGTCATTTTAGCGCGCCGCCTCCGCGCGGACGTATAATAGCTGCACCCTTTTGCACTATTATTTCTTTAAATCTTATAGCGCGTACATATTACTTGGTACACGCTAAACTAGTATAATCATTTGTCGCGGTCCGCCACTCATTATTATAATATTAATTGATCTGTCCTTAAGCCTTTACCCGAGAACTTGCAACTCGTTAAAAAGTATTTTAAAATTTGAATTACGGAACCCGTGCGGTTGGTAACACGTAAAATATGCCCTTAGCCTCTGTAATTCAAAACTCTAATGATTGGAACGGATGGTAATTTCAATCACAGATTTAATTAATTGTCTATATATTTTTATGAATGCATACAACGTCCACCTTCCATTAACACATTTTATTCCCTTGACATAAGGGTCAACAAGCCTCTGTTGTTGTTGACCCGCCATGAGAGTAGAAGTATGATCATAGTATGAGAGACGACGTATGTAAGAGTTATGTCATAGAGTATTTTTTTTTTTTATTTTAACGAAATTTGCTATGAGGCTCAAATTTCTTTTGGAGGGACGGGCGTACTGTCACAATGCACACAGGCGATCGCTGACATCTTAGTTAGCTCAGTGTAAGCTAGATGGCGCTTTCCTCAATAAGGGATCTCTGAGCAGAATGGCGGACGAACTCTAGAGGTCGCCACCGTAGTTTCTCTTGACTCATTTATTTACGTAATAATATGTATTTAATATTTATTTATTATTTACTTATTTATTTTATAAAAGTAGGCATTTTATTACACTCATTTACTACACGAGTTTGTACGACTAAATATATCTATAACCAACTCACCCTTGACCGTTTTTGTCGGCCAAGGGGGGTGCTGTCGATCAGCTGTGACCGGGGGATTCTAACTGTAATATTCTCGCCCTTAAAAGCTGAAGCACAGCTGTAAAACACACATTCAACAGCTCATACTACACTAAACAGCTCCCTCGAAAGCTCCATACGCCCAGACTTGGTAAGTTCTCCGATATTTAACTCTTGTGTTTTTCTGTGTATTTTATTATAATTATTTTCTTTATAATTTAACTTTGTGTAATTGAACTGAAGGCTTCCCCTGGCCAGGGAATCTTTTATTTCAAACAATTCTTATACTTAATATTTTAACACTTGTTAATTTCTCTCATCCGTTGTTATAAACTCAGAACCTATGTTAATGCTTATTACTTTTATGCAACGGATGCGTACCGGTGTTAAAATAAATTCAAACTCAGCTAAGTAACGTTTAATTTCAAATGTAATCCTCTAACGGTTATTTAGTGAACTGTTGTATTTCAAATTTTAACGGTCACTTAGGCTATTTATTTTACCTTTTGTTTCTTAAAAATAATTATATAAAACTAGAATCACTTTCCTTTGCCTGCCTGTAACTCCGTATGATTGTCCTTGCCACTCACTGCAATTCAGCTCGCCCTAAGAGTTGGTGCATCGCTGCAGAGGAGTGACTGGCAAACAATCTAGCACTGGACCACAACTGACACCACCTAATTTACAGGGCAACCTCCGTACGGCTTCAACTTCCACACCTTTGTACGGCTTACAAACCTTCGTACAACTTTCAAAGCTCCGTTCGGCTACAGCTCTCACGGCTCAGGCGGCTCCTTTACGCCCTAACCTGACACTAAGCCCTGACGGCCCTAACTTCCGGAGTACTGCACATCCTTCCTGGCTCGTCCAAGACCCTGATCGTTCCGGCGTGGAACACTGTCCAGGCTGCTCGTCCTGCCGCCCTAAGGCCCCTTTGACCTCGGCACCGACGACCGCTCAGCTGGACCAGGCCCCCCTGCTGTGGCCAGCCCTCTTCGCTCCGGGTTCTTCTCTCCGACTCCAGGGAAGTGTAGGCCAGGGAGACCGAATAATCAGAACCACCTCTCAATAAAATCGCTTGAACTTACTACCTGAGATTCTCGTGATACTTTCACTTTTAATTTTGTCAAATTAGGCCTGTTATTTTTTGTGTTAAATTTTTAATTAAAAAATTGTTAAAAAGTCTTATTGTTTTACTCAAAGAATAACTTACTAGGCCTCCTTTAAGGTCAAACCTCCCCTCAAGAGGTCTGCCCTTGACAAAGTAGAAATAGTTCTGGCTCTGTCATCTGTCATACTCATATGAATCTGTCATTAACAAAGCAATTTGTATAGGCTTTAACTACCTAATATTAGTAAAAGATGTCTGTGTTATAATGCGAGCTTGAATTATTGAACACTGTTCCTGTTTTGTTCTTAATTCCTCTACATCTCGGACATGCCCAGCAATAATTTTCCTTATGAAACGGTTTGTGGTTGAAATTTTATATTGTGTGATACTCACACGGATACTCACCAAACCGGTCTTCAAAATGATACTCATTTTGATCTGAAAACGATATTTAATTTATTATTAGCGATATAAGAAGATGTCACGAGTAGACGCGGTGATTGAGTTCATTTAAAAATTTTAAATAACCAAGTCCTACTTGACGTAACAGTCGCTTTTATACCTACGAGCAACACGTGATGATGTCTATGAAGAATTCGTTTTATTGCTATCCCACGGGAACCATCAAACTTTCCGGGATAAAGGTATCCTACATCCTTTCCAGGGTCTCATACTATCCCCATACCAAAATCCATAGGTTTAATAGGTTCAGTGTTTTAAGGATGAAGAGGTAACAGACAGATAGACAGAGTTAACTGCGCATTAATAAACTAATAAGTTAGGATTAATTTACCGAATGACCAAGCGACCAAGTGGTTAGAGAACCTGACTATGAAGCTTGAGGTCCCGGGTTCGATCCCCGGCCGGGGCAGATATTTGTATGAATAATACGAATATTTATTCTCGGGTCTTGGACGTTTACTACGTATTTAAGCATGTATTTCAAACTATCCCTCAGCATGTATTTATCTATATAAATATGTTTATCCGTTGCCTAACACCCATAGTACAATCTTTGATTAGTTTGGGAATAGGTCAATTGGTGTCAAATGTCACCATGACCTTTTTATTATTATTTAATACTCGCGTTACTGTATTTATAAATAAACACAAACCCAACCATCGTAGAAAATTCTGAGAAATATAAAATCAAAAGAAGATCGTTACTAAACTCAAGTGTAATTACCTGAATTCCAGCGAAATAAAGCAAATTTCCGAAATTTCATTCTGTAACTAGGTATTAAATGTTTTACGCAAAAGGTAGTCTTTTGTTAGACTGAGGCAATATTTCGTGAATTCCATTCTTCAATGTGGCCACAGTATAATGGGCAGAGGTTCTCTTGATGAATGTTGGCAGGTTGCGGGCAGAGTCGTCGTAACGAAGACGAATCGCGACTCCCCCTGACCGATGAGCAGATGCTGACAAAAACCTAACGTTATTACAGAAATTTGGCGCGAACGATTCCCACTTACGTTGTTTGGGTTTGTGATTTAACGCTAAAGAGTTCACTATGTTGCTGTCAGTTAGGACAGTGATTCATTTGTTTTGAAAATAAGAATAGAGGCGAGGAAGGGTCTTGGGATTAGTAGTAAAGACAAGTGAAATTGAAAGGGTATAAAATTACACATTTATAGGCAAATGTTTACTCATGCGATAATCATTAAATAATGGGATGAGAAAAAAAAGTCTGTATTTAAATAAGGCCAAAATAAAGTCAGAAAAAGTGCAGTATTTATTTTGTTGTTAATTTATAATGCGTTAACTTACTTCAGATGAAGCACCGCTACCAGTATTAAATTAATGACTTATTTTTATTCTTACAGTTGTTTCATTCCTGTCACGATGTTTTAATTTTATCTAATAAATTGGAACGAATCGGATTATGACTTCTCGTTATCCGGTTTAAGGTAAGAATCATTTTTGTCCCAGGCCTCTTCAGAACGTGACTAAAATGTTTAGCAGTTTTATTTTTTCTGTTGCGTTTGTTAATAACAACATCATTGTGATTACGACTTCATCACAAAAATTACCACTGCCGTATAGGTAGCTATACTTATAGGTTCTTAAAGAGGCAACAACACGTAATAAATATCCCTAGTTAGTTCGCTAGTTCCCAGCAGATTAACGCGAGCAGCCCGCGATAGAGCCTTTCAGTTCCCCCGTTTAATCGCTGTTAAACAACTCAAACAGCTTGCAAAAAGTTTAAATCACCTCTGCCGAGTAAGATTGTTGTATTAAAGTTAAATAGAACTCAAACAAAGTTCCCGCGCAGCTGAGTACAAACTTGTTATTGATTAGCTGCTGTTCGAAATGTAGTAAATTGGCATAATGTGGATGTAAAGGACTATTGTTTTTCTTCTGGTGTCATTTCCGAGGCGCACCAAGCGCCATCAATCAGGCCAGTCCGCCGTGAAAAAGGGTCCATTTGTTACCTGTTTGATGAATAAAAGAGTGGTTGCGGTATCAAAGCCAGATGTCGATAAAGGTAATTTTTCACGAATATTAAGGTAAGTAAATACCTCGGCAACGTTATGGTAAAATTATACAGCCATTGGTTTTTGCTAAAACTTAAACCAGAAAAACGAAAAATGTCCTTGCGTTAAGTCCAGGTACTTACTTATATTAGTTGTCACAGGAGATCTCCACAGCACTTTTTGTTTGTGATAAAAAGAAACATTAAAAAGTGAAAGTAAATGTAATTTTTTTTCGCTAACGTTATTTCATTATTACATTGTCAGATCAGTGTGATCACGTAACGAGATGCGTGATGTGTGTAACAAAACTCAAGTAGATATCCAACAAAATAAACTGGATCAAAATTCAGTTACTAGACGATTTGAAGAAACGAGATAAATATAAATTAATGATAAATAATAGGTAGTAAGTTTGTGAAAAAATTCGTTTTTAATTTATCCGATTTTTAATTCATAATGTTTTGTTTAATTGACAAAGAAAAAATACGTGTCCTATATTCTCTGGAATTATAAATATATAAAATAACCAATCTGAGTAGATTTATATACAGTAAAAGCAACTAAATGATCTATTAATATACCGCGGTATTTAGTCATGTAATGTTGTGTTAAAATTTCGTTTTTAATTCATAAAGTTTTGGTTAATTGACAAAGAAAAAATACGTGTCCTATATTATTATCCTATAATATATTAAATAATCAATCTAAGTAGATTTATATACAGTAAACAGTATGTTTCCTAGTATTAAATTTTCATTTCAGTTGTATCCTGAATATGACTGGCTTATGTAACTCTTATTCCGACCACGATTTTTAATCGGTGATCAGGAGTTGAAAAATATATTTATTTATTTATATACATTTAACCATCATCATTATTTTCATTATTTTCTCCTTTTCTCTCCTTTTTACCCTAAATCTAGGTACTCGTTTGAAGTTTGAAGTTTCCACTGAACGTTAAAAGCAACTAAATGATGTATTAAGATATTGCGATATTAAGTCATGTAATGTTATGCCATTACAAACCTGATACTGTAATCTGTAATTAAATTAATAATGCACGGCAGCTTTAATTGGTTAGATTCTCGTCTGCGGAGGAAATCGCGGCGTCAATTATGAAGTTACACTTACATTAACTACAACTAAAGGGAACTTCATTAGTAGGCCCTGCGAAGCTGCCGTGATGCTCTAATTATTCCAACCTTTGGTTCAGTCACACTGTTTACTGTATCTGATTCAGTAGAAGGTAAGGTAGGTAGGTAATTAGACAGTTAAGCAGATAAATATGTAGGTAGGTAGGTGGGTAGGTAAGTATTTTGATACGTGATGTTGGTGATGTATGTGGTGGGCTGGTGGGGTACGTAGTTGGGTTGAATATCTATTGTTCCCGTTCTGGATTAAATCTTAGTAGGTAGGTTAACATAAATTATTATATTATTTTTGTGTTTAAAGAAAGAAAGAAAGAAAATACATTTATTCAACATTATAACAGTTTTAAAATGCAAAAATAAGTTGAAATTTGAGCAAACAAAACACAAATTGTTTCGGTTAATGCGGTCAGGTTTGAAAATCAATGATTTATCATCATTTTCTTTTCTTTCATTTACCGGACCTGACTATTTTTGCTCCTAATTTAAAGAACCTAAATTGTACACAAATGATACCCACTCGTATTTAATAAGCATTCAAGGCTTAGCAAATGTTTTAGACTCTAAATACTTACCTAGAAACGACGTAAAAGGTTGAACGCGGGATCTACGTAGGTACTTTAAGATCCTAAGAAGCATTTTCGGAGGATCTAAAAGAGGAACAGTCCTTGAGCTTCTTTACGAGTGGGGATAAGAGCGGGAAGTCAAAACGCGGACCTGTGCCCTTAGTGTATGTTTTTGGTTACAAAATACGTCTCGATCGCTTTCGCGTTAAAATCTCAATTTGTATGGAAACACGAACATCGCAAACGTTCCGCTAGAGGCGCTGTTCGTGTTTCCATATAAATTGAGATTTTAACGCGAACGCGATCGAGACGTATTTTGTAACCGAAAACTTACACTAGGGGTACTGTAACCTGAGTGTAAGTTTTCGGTTACAAAATACGTCTCGATCGCGTTCGCGTTAAAATCTCAATTTGTATGGAAACACGAACATCGCAAACGTTCCGCTAGAGGCGCTGTTCGTGTTTGCATACAAATTGAGATTTTAACGCGAACGCGATCGAGACGTATTTTGTAACCGAAAACTTACACTAAGGGCACTGAACAGCTCACATATCTCGCAGTGAACGAGGTAATGCCGCTTTCAAGGCTCGTTTCCCCCATTATCTGTGAGAACAAACTGTAAATCTTGAAATGTGCTGCCGACTTACGCGAACAAGTGACGCTAATTAAATTTTAATCAGCTGTAGTGTTGCCGCAGCTTTACCAATTTCAATGCAGTGCCTCACGACAACGACGATAAAGGCCCGGCAAATTAATTAGTACTGCATTAACAACATTTTAATGAAACGACAACGTGTATCTCGATTCCAATTCGAACATTAATTAAACGTTTGACTTCCTGAGAAAGCGACAGTTGTAATAACGAATTGAGGCGCTATTGTACGCGTTGTCTTGAACATTTTAGAATCAGTATTGATGTATCGTGTACTCGTATAGGTACTAACCTTTTATGTAAAGGCCGGATATTATATGCTTGAGGGAGTTCGCGTATCCAGTAGTATAGTTCGTGTGATCCAGTAGTTTTTGCTTGTGTGTGTGCTGAATTCGTGAATTTGATCGAAAAACACACGCGTGAATAAACTCGCTTAAATACACGTAGGTGTAGTACGCGATCTTTTTTGTAATTACAATCATATAAACCAAATACCAGGATAGTAACTTTTCCCTGCGAATATCATATTGACATTCCGTACACCCACTGATGATCCACCGATAAAATCATCATGACATTTATTGTAAAAAGGTTCTAATCTCTGGTACGCTGGAATTTCACACTGATATTAATATGAGATTAAAGCAAAAGTTCATTTTATGAGTATTTTACTTCAGACGCTTGTCCTGGTTTATTATAAGAAGAGTTTATCACACGGAATACAAACATGATTAAGTATAAAGATACTGGTACTAAATAAAAAGGATATGGTAGGGCAGTACTACCTACCTACTAATGGGGAGTATAATCACGCGGTAATGCGGGTGCCAACGGCAGTTACGATGAATCTTTGAGTATTTATAAATACTCAAAGCGATGAATGGACTCCAACCTGCGTGCTAACGGGACGGACGGAGTCTGAGGACAGTAGGGAAAACGTAGCTTCATCAATCTACTCTAATATTGTAAAGAGATTTATATTTTTATGTATGATTTGTATTTGACGTCCGGATGGCCAAGTGGTTAGAGAACCTGACTACGAAACCTGAGGTCCCGGATTCGATCCCCGGCCGGGGCAGATATTTGTATGAATAATACGAATATTTGCTCTCGGGTCTTGGATGTTTAATACATATTTAAATATGTATTTATCTATATAAGTATGTTTATCCGTTGCCTAGTCTAGTGCCATGCATGATAATATTTATTTGATTTTATTTATGTTTGTAACGAATGCACTCACAATTACTTATTCCTGAATAACTGGGCTAAGCTATTACTTATTAATAGCATTAGGCACAATTTTTCAAAAATGGTGTCTATTCCCTTGAACAAACATATTTCAGCTCTATTTCCTCTTACTTAGGTAACCAACTAGAGTTAGTGAACAACCGTGGAAAAATAATATTATTTGTATTGTCGCCACTCATTATTAGTATCACGGTAATTAATTTAATTATAACAATGATCATTTGATAATTTATTCAAATAGTTCCTTTTTACAAAATAACTTAATAAATACTAGGTTACCTTAAATCTAAGTGAGCAACTCATGATTATATTATTTTGAACATCCCGTCCCAATGTAATGGTGATACCTACGTATTCATATATGTTTTCACACAAAAAGTAGTATAACGGGATAGTGAAAATAAAATTTCGAGGATATCAGTCAGTTCAAAAAGCCAAGTGCCGTGTAACTTTTGAACAACTGTTGGGAAGCGAACTAGGTAAATTAGCATTTTATACGTATCAAAAATTAGTCTTCGTAGCTGGTCTAATTAGAAAACGAATTACGTCGCACTAGCTGTGTTCGAGAATAAACTTTATTCTGCAAAGATCCCTCCAAATAACAAAATCTTAGTTAATCTCGAATTACAAACAAATAAAAGTTTTCTTTGGATTTAATTGTCTCGAAGAGTAATGTTACCGTGTTAAGAGCATGTAACATATTAATTTAAAATGATTTTAAAGAAAATAAAACCGGCCAAGAGCGTGCCAGATACGCACAAGGACGCTCGATTTTTTTGAAAATTTGCACTTTAAAGTTGAATATTTCGCAAACAGATCACTGAATCAAAAAATTGTCGTGGCAGAAAAGTGGTGTCCCAATGGTTTTAAAAGACCTAGGTAACGATACCCCGCATACTATAGCGTAAATCGAGAAAAAAAATCACCCCCACTTTACGTCTATTAGGTACTTACTTACCCTAAAAAAAACGTTTTATTTTTTTATTTTACCACTTTGTCGGCATGACTGAGCATATTCATGCCAAATTACAGCTTTCTAGTACCTACTAACGGTCTCTGAGCTTGGCCACGGACAGACAGACAGACGAACATGGCGAAACTATAAGGGCTCCTAGTTGACTAAGGAACCCTAAATCGGGATTTTGACTGTGTTCCAAACACAACGCAACTGGGGGGGCTACTACGAAATTCGAAAACGAAGTTCGTAACGTACCGTCCTTCTCTCACTATTAGCGGGACTATTTCTCAAAAAGTTGTCCATTTTCAGTTGTCCGCTTATTAAAAAAAAATATATTTCCTGACGCTATTTCAATACAAAAAAATATAAACAAAACTTTGTGGTAAAGGTGATAAAAAATCAGATATTTTTTCTTGTTGGATCCAATAGAAAGTTTCGATGTAGTTACAAAATTAAGATTTTTTCTTCACAAGATTTCGTGGCGTTAATCCTGATGTCAAGAAATTTTGGATATTTTATGCAGTTTGTGTTTTATGATCTCGTTCATTGTTAATAATTTCTTGACAAAACGGATTTCTTGTCAATTTCATGTCGAGACAACTTTTTGAGAAATACTCAGGGCCTGGCAATTGCCGACTGCCCATATATTTTCCACTTCAGTTCCCTCGCAGTTGGCCGTCGCATTGAAAGGAATGACCAGTCGGCAGTTGCATTTAGTTTGCAGTTATAGGGCCGGCAACGCATCCGTAACTCAGCTTAAGTTATGGATGTCTATGGCGGTGGTGATTGCTTTTTATCAGGTGACCCACCTGCTTGTTTCCCCCATCATATAAAAAAGGCTGTGACATACACTGCGTCGCTATTGCAGCGCAAGACAAGAGCAATTCATGGCCGTTTTCTTGTTCACGCGAGCAGCTGAGTGGTTATTACTGAATTAATCATTCATCATTGATTAGCATCCTCAGACAGCGATCAATATTTTTGATCACGACCTTAAATCACGACGTTTGCCATCGTATTTAAGTTTGCCAAATACTCTATACTTAACTTAAAACTACAAATGAAAAGTATCGCACCATTAAAATTTTCCTAAAAACCAAAATAGACAGTTTCAAAAGTACCATCATCATCTCTCATCTCATCATCATCTCAGAGTAAGTTGAATGGATTCTGAATCAGTGTGGTGGTCGAAGTCTACAAGATCAAAGTAAATGTTCCATTAGGATCCAGAGGTTGGGTGCCGCGGCCCGCGGTCGCACCCGATTGCGGTTGGGGTCATACATCTCCATTACGGTTTATATATTTATGTATTTTAGAAATAAAGGACGGCAATGTAGCCTTGTTAACAAGTTATGCCGGTTAAACTTTATGTGAGATAAGATTAATAACACCCCTCTTTTTGCGTCGGGGGTTAAAAATCGAAGCCTATCAGTTTGAAATACGGAGGTTGAATTATACAAGTACTTGTTTGTAGTCCCTATAGTCCATTCAGGATAAACATTGGAGTCTAGAAGGTCACAGAGAAGGGGTTCTAAACATTTTTGTGAAGTCGTAATAATGATGATGATGATGATGAATAAAGAAAGTAATAAGATGAAGTTATAATTTTGTGAGTAGATATAGATATGAATGATTGAAACTAATATATTGACGTCTTCGATATTTTAATTAGAATTTAGTTTAGAATGTATACAAAGAAATGCAATATTAAATGACTTCCTAAAGCGTGCATTATAAAGAGCCTATATATTTTCCTTCTGTCCATTCCTGTATTGAACATACTGTATTATATTTACAAACCTTAATGAGGAGCAGTTAGAATTCGTCGTCATCGTCGTCTCGTGATCATGGCGCATGCAACTGTGCCGAAATATCGAGCTGCTCTAAAATCAAGATACGCGGAACAAAACCCGAATTTAAATCATAAAATTAGTTCGAATTAGTTCACAATAAAAGCAGGAGAGCTCCTGTAGTTGTTTAGTTGATAAACAATTGAAGCTATAATCTAGCCTAACAAAGTAATTTAGTCTAAACCATACCGTTGCGTTAAATCCAAGCAAACCCAAAACTTTGCAATTAATTACGTAGTCATAACAGCGTAATTACGTCCAGAATAGCCCCCGGGAGGAGAAGAAAGCATTCATATAGTTTAAATACGGCCTTGTGGGCGCGGCGGCCAAGAAATCAGCACAAAGCAAAGTCAACCGAGTTGATACCGCGAAAATTTTCATTTGGTATTTATGCTAATTTGGAATGAGCGAGGCCAGATTAACAGAACGAAATTGTTTGTTTACGTATTTTCTTCTGATAAGGCGTGCTCCGTTTATGATTAATATACTGGCTGTGAGAGACCGTCGATAATAAAGGGTACATGCAACAAGCGAGATCGCCGTTGACAGCACATTTTATGCCATAATTTATACGTGGACTCCGCTAACCTGTCGGCTTGTCCACTGGTGCTTTATGCCAGCCCCACGCTGGGAAAACGGGGAATAACTTTTCAAATTAACAATTTTTCAAAGCTCAACCACAGCGAATTCATTTTTATTCCACGAACATTTAACTGATATTAGTGCCGACGGCAAAGCATATTTTTTAATTCCCTTTTTCCCGTGAATTATTAATCATCTTGCGTTGCATAAATTTAAATAAAAACGGCAAAGATTCACGTCGCGTTGAATACCCGAGATTACTGGCGATGTCTTCAGGGTTGACTTCATAATATTCTGATTC
>NC_133494.1:9959162-10006742 GCF_025370935.1 Choristoneura fumiferana
GAGCTATTGTCTTCAGTTGAGATCAAATATAAATATGCGAATGGCTGCTCGACTAGGTATATAAAATAAAAGCTTTGCTTGGTAAAAGACAACTCACAAAATGTATTGTAATTGTATTGTTACTGCTTTTCAGTTGACAGCTTCACACTTCTTTGTTCAGAAAAAAGCGAGAAGCATCGAATACTTCAGATGGTCTCATGTACAACCTACTAGAAAAGTAGCTACACTCATTCTTTCTCTTAGAAATTGTAATCTTAGGTACTTTACAGCAAAAATCGGAAACCACTTAGCGATTTCTGACTTTTCACTCCGAAAGCCCGCAAATTGCGGTCCGCTGTTCAGGCTTCGCATTTAAGATTATGAACGTAACATTTTGCCTTACCAACCATTTTTCCTAATAAGTACACCGTATACTTCCGTACGATGTAAAAAAAAAATAGTTTTCAGTATCGGATGTAAATTACTTTTAATCTTATTATTTTTAACTTAAGTAAGTACTATCTTGAGATGAAGTTTGTCTTGAAACTGGCCAATCTTACCATTTTTGATTCAAGATTGAGAAAATTCCAGTTTGAGATAAAACGTATTAAAAAATTAAAAAATAAAGTCTTCGCTCTCTTACTTATTGCACAAGTCAGTATCGAGTGTGAATCGTTAAGAGATTACAGCGTCGTGAGTGGAACACACTCGAGGGCGCGCTCGCGCTGACGCCGCGCCCGTCCACTCGGCGCGGCCCTCGACCCAGCTAACCCTACCACCCGCCCTAGTGAAACAATATTATCCCATCTCACTTACAATACACCACACCGTAAAGGACAGCTGAATATTCGCGACTCGACTCTTGTTGAGCTTGAGACCACGGACGGTAGCGGAAGTATCCTTCTCACACTTTGAGAACTACTTGACATTGAAATCTTAATAGTGACCTTCAAAACATTGTAAAATACACTGATTATCACAATGGCTTAACAAAGTCTGATGAGAAGCAATCTTAATAAAACTGTTTGCTTTATTAATATAAAAATATACACAGAAACATCAAGTAATATATCTGCCAAAAATTAATTAAATTATTAGCACAAGAAAGCTGTTCTAAAACGGGACATTAACAAGTCACCTATCAACATCAAGAGACAAGTTAATCATTTTGCAAAAAACGAATTTGGAAAGAAGGAGAACAAAGAGCTGCGCTAGCTGGAGCCTGTTCATTAACGTCACATTCTGGGCTACCGGCACTTGTTCACGGCTCGGCTCAGACACTCGCCTCCGAATTATTTCTCGCTTTGATCTGCGATTCAGATTGTTTAAATAGCGAAAAGCAGGCACGATACATTCATTAAAGGGAGATTAATAATAGAGCATTATGACATTCCGAACATTATAATTATAAGACAGAAACGGATGTCGTAAATTTGGATTGAATGAACGGCTTTTACTTGCACAACTTTTCGGTCAGTTTTGTTGCTTTAAAATGAATTAATATTAATCAGAAGGGACTGAAAATAATTTTGAATAGGTATTAAAATCAGGAGCCGATGTTGCTACTTATGTATTTTTAGTTTGAAATACCAATGGATACGAAATAATTTAATGATTACATATAGATCATTGTTATGCTACACGTTGACACAATTACAAAAGGATATAAGTAGTGAATATGTCGCAATAAGGTGATTGAAACCGTTATGACTCGAGGACGATCTATTAATACAACTATATTATCAATGTAATCTAATTAAGTAGTTATATAAGTACATTGGGTGAAATCGATGAAGCAGAGCGGATCCGACGCTGTCGGTTTAGGTTAAAAGCTACCTAATAGTGATAGTGAAGTCAGCTAGGTGCTATAAGTGTTTTATAATAATGTAGGTATTTATAAGTAGAGGAAGATAGTTTACTCGTATCATAGTTATATTCCTAATACATAGGTTAGTTATGAACAACTTTCAAATATTTATGTATCTAGATGTACGGTCAAGGATTTAACTCATGAGCCACCATGGAACCTTTTCAAAGGAAAAGTCATTACGATTTTCATTGTTAATTAATGCGATGTCACTATGATATTTACAGTGAAAAAGGTTCTATGGTTACTCATGAATTAGAGTCCTTGACCGTCGTCATCATCATCATCAGCCGGAAGACGTCCACTGCTGGACAAAGACCTCCCCCTTAGAACGCCACAATGAACGACAACTCGCCACTTGCATCCACCGGTTTCCCGCTACTCTCACGATGTCGTCAGTCCACCTGGTTCCTTGACCGTACCACGGCTGAAACCATATTACCTACTTGAACCTCCTTGAACATATAATTTGATTTGGGCAATTTAAGTACATAATCGTAAGAAATCTTTTTCTATTAAGGGTTCCGTCCGTCAACGACTTAGCTTAGAGTGTTATTTTGCATCATCATCATCTTCAGCCTATAATAATCCACAGGTGGGCATATACCTCCCCAATGAGCGCCGTTGCATCCTGTCCTCGGCTAGACGCATCCAGATTCTCCCAGCATCCTTTCGCAGATTCTCACTCCACCTGGCCGGCTGGCGTTCCACTCTACGTTTGCCGAGACGCGGTCTCCAAATTTTGCATGCACATATACCACACAACTCCCCTACAAATAAAATGGGGATGTTTTTATCCATATATTTAAATATTGTGTTACATTGTTACCTATTTCACATTCCTACAAATCTTGAAAGCCAATTGAATTAAACTATAATGCGCGGAGTGAACTGTGGGACCGTCGTTACGATGCAGACGGAAAAACCTAATACAATGTAGAACAGCATTTGTATTTATATTCACCAACAATTGTACATTTCTATTCTGTCGGAGATAATGAAGTCGATTCGTGCATCCGAGCACGAATGCCGTTACGCAAAGGTTTTATATTAAATCAATTATACAGGGCGTCGCCTTTTGGTGCGAGTCATGATTAATGAACTTTTTATGCGCGGGCTCTGGCCACACGCCAAATCTACATTGACATTAGGTAACGATTTGAATAACTCAATAACCTCGTATAAAATTTAACCATTTGATCACTGGTCTGAAAGCTGTTAGACTGTCTATTAGGTACGCTAATTTGATTGGAGAATGAAAACAAGCGAAGGCGCGGTCTCGTTGTCCCGGCTTTGCTGTAATCGTGTAATTAAATTGTAGAGATAGTTAATGCAAACAAGGACGGTAAAATAATCTTTGTGCGATCTCGTTTCTGTAAGAGCACTGACGAACACAAAACCTTTCTTATTGCAAAAATCTGAATAGCGAAAACACTTAGCACTACGATAAGTAGGTACCATAATATTTTATTTTTAGTAAGTAATAAATTTTTCCACAGATAATAATAATAAAATAGTGTCTGATCTTTGGAAGCTAACAAGTTGCACATTAACACGCACGCCATGCTCGCTGCCGTACCTACTCTGCAAGCTGGCTCCAACTGGATGCTAACTTGGTGATATCTCAATTTTTAGTCTTAATTGTATTTATAATTCTTTCTTTAGGTCTATGATGATTAAGTCCCCTGGAATTCCTAAGCAAGCTCCGATATAATAATTTGCTAGTAGAACTCCTAGTAAATTGCTACTGAATATACGTCCCACTCACTGCATGCTGGACACAGTCTTCCTCTCAAAATGAGAGTACTCCGGCCGTAATTTCCACGCGGGCACAGTGCGATTGGAAGTTCAAACACGCCATTGAATTGCTTCGCAGATTTATGCCAGTTTCCTCATGAAGGTTTCCTTCACCGTATAGATCATGGTAAATTCCAAATGCAACACAAAAACACACGCAAAACTACGAGTACGTAGCTATTAATTTTCTCCATCCAGGTACCTTCGCTTACTGAAAAAAAAGTTTAAGTAGAAACTTAGTTTAGTGCTTAAGTATATGACTCTAGTTCGTAATTCAACTGCCTCTAATAATAGAATTCACAAAAGAAACAAGTCTGTCGACAAAATTGGCTAGATTTTTTCAATTAGCAGTGAAAAATCTCCAGCACCTAATTATACCGTAGGAAGAAGGAACTTTTATATTTTTACGCAGTTCCCTTCGGACGTTAGAATAATTGTGCAGATTAATATTCAGGAGACGTTTCTCGGAGTAACGGGGTATTCGCACTCCGACTTCCCGCTCGCGCCGAGGACTTCCGTTGATCCTTAACTTTCTCTTACTAAAGCCTTGCGGCAATAATATTATACTGACGAGCAAAAATAAAGAGTCATATAGAACGGAACTCCCCATCAAAGCGATCCTTCATTTTTGCTCGTCAGTATAGTTCGAAAATTTACGCATTTCGTTAAGTATATCATATTTAGGTCAGGTATCCCTGATGTTATGAGTTTGATAACAATATACTAACATACCTACTTACGTTACCTCACACCTGTTTCCTTTTGTTGTAAGCAGCGTACTTACATTGGTATTTACTACCATTTGCTCTACCAAATATTATTCGAATTTAGCCTGTTTTATTATTATTTCACAAGCAAGTTGTTATAGTTAATGCAAGTCTCACGCTATTAGTCTTAATTAGTATGTACAGTAGTCAATAAAGTTATACGTTGCCGAACGACGCGTTTCAGCTTGAGCGCGGTGGAATTAAACTGATTACTACTCTCAAGTGACTCCTCCTCAGGTCACATTATTCAAATTTGAATCAGAATATTATGAAGTCAACCCTGAAGACATCGCCAGTAATCTCGGGTATTCAACGCGACGTGAATCTTTGCCGTTTTTATTTAAATTTATGCAACGCAAGATGATTAATAATTCACGGGAAAAAGGGAATTAAAAAATATGCTTTGCCGTCGGCACTAATATCAGTTAAATGTTCGTGGAATAAAAATGAATTCGCTGTGGTTGAGCTTTGAAAAATTGTTAATTTGAAAAGTTATTCCCCGTTTTCCCAGCGTGGGGCTGGCATAAAGCACCAGTGGACAAGCCGACAGGTTAGCGGAGTCCACGTATAAATTATGGCATAAAATGTGCTGTCAACGGCGATCTCGCTTGTTGCATGTACCCTTTATTATCGACGGTCTCTCACAGCCAGTATATTAATCATAAACGGAGCACGCCTTATCAGAAGAAAATACGTAAACAAACAATTTCGTTCTGTTAATCTGGCCTCGCTCATTCCAAATTAGCATAAATACCAAATGAAAATTTTCGCGGTATCAACTCGGTTGACTTTGCTTTGTGCTGATTTCTTGGCCGCGCCGCCCACAAGGCCGTAATTAAACTATATGAATGCTTTCTTCTCCTCCCGGGGGCTATTCTGGACGTAATTACGCTGTTATGACTACGTAAATTAAAATCGCCAAAAGTTTTGGGTTTGCTTGGATTTAACGCAACGGTATGGTTTAGACTAAATTACTTTGTTAGGCTAGATTATAGCTTCAATTGTTTATCAACTAAACAACTACAGGAGCTCTCCTGCTTTTATTGTGAACTAATTCGAACTTATTTTATAATTTAAATTCGGGTTTTTTTCCGCGTATCTTGATTTTAGAGCAGCTCGATATTTCGGCACAGTTGCATGCGCCATGATCACGAGACGACGATGACGACGAATTCGAACTGCTCCTCATTAAGGTTTTGTAATATAATACAGTATGTTCAATACAGGAATGGACAGAAGGAAAATATATAGGCTCTTTATAATGCACGCTTTAGGAAGTCATTTAATAAATTGCATTTCTTTGTATACATTCTAAACTAAATTCTAATTAAAATATCGAAGACGTCAATATTAGTTTCAATCATTCATATCTATATCTACTCACAAAATTATAACTTCATCTTATTACTTTCTTTATTCATCATCATCATCATCATTATTACGACTTCACAAAAATGTTTAGAACCCCTTCTTCTGTGACCTTCTAGACTCCAATGTTATCCTGAATGGACTATAGGGACTACAAACAAGTACTTGTATAATTCAACCTCCGTATTTCAAACTGATAGGCTTCGATTTTTAACCGCCGACGCAAAAAGAGGGGTGTTATTAATCTTATCTCACATAAAGTTTAACCGGCATAACAACTTGTTAACAAGGCTACATTGCCGTCCTTTATTTCTAAAATACATAAATATATAAACCGTAATGGAGATGTATGACCCCAACCGCAATCGGGTGCGACCGCGGGCCGCGGCACCCAACCTCTGGATCCTAATGGAACATTTACTTTGATCTTGTAGACTTCGACCACCACACTGATTCAGAATCCATTCAACTTACTCTGAGATGATGATGAGATGAGAGATGATGATGGTACTTTTGAAACTGTCTATTTTGGTTTTTAGGAATATTTTAATGGTGCGATACTTTTCATTTGTAGTTTTAAGTTAAGTATAGAGTATTTGGCAAACTTAAATACGATGGCAAACGTCGTGATTTAAGGTCGTGATCAAAAATATTGATCGCTGTCTGAGGATGCTAATCAATGATGAATGATTAATTAAGTAATAACCACTCAGCTGCTCGCGTGAACAAGAAAACTGCCATGAATTGCTCTTGTCTTGCGCTGCAATAGCGACGCAGTGTATGTCACAGCCTTTTTTATATGATGGGGAAAACAAGCAGGTGGGTCATTTGATAAAAAGCAATCACCACCGCCCATAGACATCCATAACTTAAGCTGAGTTACGGATGCGTTGCCGGCCCTATAACTGCAAACTAAATGCAACTGCCGACTGGTCATTCCTTTCAATGCGACGGCCAACTGCGAGGGAACTGAAGTGGAAAATATATGGGCAGTCGGCAATTGCCAGGGCCCTGAGTATTTCTCAAAAAGTTGTCTCGACATGAAATTGACAAGAAATCCGTTTTGTCAAGAAATTATTAACAATGGACGAGATCATAAAACACAAACTGCATAAAATATCCAAAATTTCTTGACATCAGGATTAACGCCACGAAATCTTGTGAAGAAAAAATCTTAATTTTGTAACTACATCGAAACTTTCTATTGGATCCAACAAGAAAAAATAATAAATAAATAAATCTGATTTTTTATCACCTTTACCACAAAGTTTTGTTTATATTTAAACACAATATTACTTATTTTTTTGTATTGCAATAGCGTCAGGAAATATTTTTTTTTTTAATAAGTGGACAACTGAAAATGGACAACTTTTTGAGAAATAGTCCTATACCTACCACGATGTGCAAAATTTTGCCGTCCCGCTAATAGTGAGAGAAGGACGGTACAATACGAACTTCGAATTTCGTAGTAGCCCCCCCAGTTGCGTTGTGTTTGGAACACAGTCAAAATCCTGATTTAGGGTTCCTTAGTCAACTAGGAGCCCTTATAGTTTCGCCATGTTCGTCTGTCTGTCTGTCCGTGGCCAAGCTCAGAGACCGTTAGTAGGTACTAGAAAGCTGTAATTTGGCATGAATATGCTCAGTCATGCCGACAAAGTGGTAAAATAAAAAAATAAAACGTTTTTTTTTGGGGTAAGTAAGTACCTAATAGACGTAAAGTGGGGGTGATTTTTTTTCTCGATTTACGCTATAGTATGCGGGGTATCGTTACAGGTCTTTTAAAACCATTGGGACACCACTTTTCTGCCACGACAATTTTTTGATTCAGTGATCTGTTTGCGAAATATTCAACTTTAAAGTGCAAATTTTCAAAAAAATCGAGCGTCCTTGTGCGTGTCTGGCACGCTCTTGGCCGGTTTATTTTCTTTAAAATCATTTTAAATTAATATGTTACATGCTCTTAACACGGTAACATTACTCTTCGAGACAATTAAATCCAAAGAAAACTTTTATTTGTTTGTAATTCGAGATTAACTAAGATTTTGTTATTTGGAGGGATCTTTGCAGAATAAAGTTTATTCTCGAACACAGCTAGTGCGACGTAATTCGTTTTCTAATTAGACCAACTACGAAGACTAATTTGTGATACGTATAAAATGCTAATTTACCTAGTTCGCTTCCCAACAGTTGTTCAAAAGTTACACAGCACAATCCGGAATTAACTTTTTCAGTTGGCTTTTTGAACTGACTGATATCCTCGAAATTTTATTTTCACTATCCCGTTATACTACTTTTTGTGTGAAAACATATGAATAAGTAGGTATCACCATTACATTGGGACGGGATGTTCAAAATAATATAATCATGAGTTGCTCACTTAGATTTAAGGAAACCTTGTATTTATTAAGTTATTTTGTAAAAAGGAACTATTTGAATAAATTATCAAATTATCATTGTTATTATTAAATTAATTACCAATCAATAATATGTTAGTGTGATACTAATAATGTGTGGCGACAATACAAATAATTTTATTTTTCCACGGCTGTTCACTCACTCTAGTTGGCTACCTAAGTAAGAGGAAATGGAGCTGAAATGTGTTTGTTCAAGGAAATAGACACCATTTTTGAAAAATTGTGCCTAATGCTATGAATAAGTAAGAGCTTAGCCCATGTTACTCAGGAATAATTAATTTTGAGTGCATTCGTTACAAACATAAATAAAATCAAATAAATATTATCATGCATGGGGCACTAGACTAGGCAACGGATAAACATACTTATAATATAGATAAATACATAATTAAATATATATTAAACATCCAAGTCCCGAGAGCAAACATTCGTATTATTCATACAAATATCTGCCCCGGCCGGGGATCGAGCCCGGGACCTTAGGTTTCGTAGTCAGGTTCTCTAACCACTTGGCCATCCGGACGTCAAATACAAATCATACATAAAAATATAAATCTCTTTACAATATTAGAGTAGATTGAGGAAGCTACGTTTTCCCTACTGTCCTCAGACTCCGTCCGTCCCGTTAGCACGCAGGTTGGAGTCCATTCATCGCTTTGAGTATTTATAAATACTCAAAGATTCATCGTAACTGCCGTTGGCACCCGCATTACCGCGTGATAATACTCCCCATTAGTAGGTAGGTAGTACTGCCCTACCATATCCTTTTTATTTAGTACCAGTATCTTTATACTTAATCATGGTTGTATTCCGTGTGATAAACTCTTCTTATAATAAACCAGGACAAGCGTCTGAAGTAAAATACTCATAAAATGAACTTTTGCTTTAATCTCATATTAATATCAGTGTGAAATTCCAGCGTACCAGAGATTAGAACCTTTTTACAATAAATGTCATGATGATTTTATCGGTGGATCATCAGTGGGTGTACGGAATGTCAATATGATATTCGCAGGGAAAAGTTACTATCCTGGTATTTGGTTTATATGATTGTAGTTACAAAAAAGATCGCGTACTACACCTACGTGTATTTAAGCGAGTTTATTCACGCGTGTGTTTTTCGATCAAATTCACGAATTCAGCACACACACAAGCAAAAACTACTGGATCACACGAACTATACTACTGGATGCGAATTCCCTCAAGCATATAATATCCGGCCTTTACATAAAAGGTTAGTACCTATACGAGTACACGATAAATCAATACTGATTCTAAAATGTTCAAGACAACGCGTACAATAGCGCCTCAATTCGTTATTACAACTGTCGCTTTCTCAGGAAGTCAAACGTTTAATTAATGTTCGAATTGGAATCGAGATACACGTTGTCGTTTCATTAAAATGTTGTTAATGCAGTACTAATTAATTTGCCGGGCCTTTATCGTCGTTGTCGTGAGGCACTGCATTGAAATTGGTAAAGCTGCGGCAACTCTACAGCTGATTAAAATTTAATTAGCGTCACTTGTTCGCGTAAGTCGGCAGCACATTTCAAGATTTACAGTTTGTTCTCACAGATAATGGGGGAAACGAGCCTTGAAAGCGGCATTACCTCGTTCACTGCGAGATATGTGAGCTGTTCAGTGCCCTTAGTGTAAGTTTTCGGTTACAAAATACGTCTCGATCGCGTTCGCGTTAAAATCTCAATTTGTATGCAAACACGAACAGCGCCTCTAGCGGAACGTTTGCGATGTTCGTGTTTCCATACAAATTGAGATTTTAACGCGAACGCGATCGAGACGTATTTTGTAACCGAAAACTTACACTCAGGTTACAGTACCCCTAGTGTAAGTTTTCGGTTACAAAATACGTCTCGATCGCGTTCGCGTTAAAATCTCAATTTATATGAAAACACGAACAGCGCCTCTAGCGGAACGTTTCGATGTTCGTGTTTCCATACAAATTCGCTTTCGCGTTAAAATCTTAACGCGAAAGCGATCGAGACGTATTTTGTAACCAAAAACATACACTAAGGGCACAGGTCCGCGTTTTGACTTCCCGCTCTTATCCCCACTCGTAAAGAAGCTCAAGGACTGTTCCTCTTTTAGATCCTCCGAAAATGCTTCTTAGGATCTTAAAGTACCTACGTAGATCCCGCGTTCAACCTTTTACGTCGTTTCTAGGTAAGTATTTAGAGTCTAAAACATTTGCTAAGCCTTGAATGCTTATTAAATACGAGTGGGTATCATTTGTGTACAATTTAGGTTCTTTAAATTAGGAGCAAAAATAGTCAGGTCCGGTAAATGAAAGAAAAGAAAATGATGATAAATCATTGATTTTCAAACCTGACCGCATTAAACGAAACAATTTGTGTTTTGTTTGCTCAAATTTCAACCTATTTTAGCATTTTAAAACTGTTATAATGTTGAATAAATGTATTTTCTTTCTTTCTTTCTTTAAACACAAAAATAATATAATAATTTATGTTAACCTACCTACTAAGATTTAATCCAGAACGGGAACAATAGATATTCAACCCAACTACGTACCCCACCACATACATCACCAACATCACGTATCAAAATACTTACCTACCCACCTACCTACCTACATATCTATCTGCTTAACTGTCTAATTACCTACCTACCTTACCTTCTACTGAATCAGATACAGTAAACAGTGTGACTTGAACCAAAGGTTGGAATAATTAGAGCATC
Source organism: Choristoneura fumiferana (assembly GCF_025370935.1). Classification (NCBI taxonomy): domain Eukaryota; kingdom Metazoa; phylum Arthropoda; class Insecta; order Lepidoptera; family Tortricidae; genus Choristoneura; species Choristoneura fumiferana. Next base: position 9,970,070 of record NC_133494.1, read on the forward strand.
ACGGCAGCTTCGCAGGGCCTACTAATGAAGTTCCCTTTAGTTGTAGTTAATGTAAGTGTAACTTCATAATTGACGCCGCGATTTCCTCCGCAGACGAGAATCTAACCAATTAAAGCTGCCGTGCATTATTAATTTAATTACAGATTACAGTGTCAGGTTTGTAATGGCATAACATTACATGACTTAATATCGCAATATATTAATACATCATTTAGTTGCTTTTAACGTTCAGTGGAAACTTCAAACTTCAAACGAGTACCTAGATTTAGGGTAAAAAGGAGAGAAAAGGAGAAAATAATGAAAATAATGATGATGGTTAAATGTATATAAATAAATAAATATATTTTTCAACTCCTGATCACCGATTAAAAATCGTGGTCGGAATAAGAGTTACATAAGCCAGTCATATTCAGGATACAACTGAAATGAAAATTTTATACTAGGAAACATACTGTTTACTGTATATAAATCTACTTAGATTGATTATTTAATATATTATAGGATAATAATATAGGACACGTATTTTTTCTTTGTCAATTAAACAAAACTTTATTAATTAAAAAATAGATCATTTAGTTGCTTTTACTGTATATAAATCTACTCAGATTGGTTATTTTATATATTTATAATTCCAGAGAATATAGGACACGTATTTTTTCTTTGTCAATTAAACAAAACATTATGAATTAAAAACCGGATAAATTAAAAACGAATTTTTTCACAAACTTACTACCTATTATTTATCATTAATTTATATTTATCTCGTTTCTTCAAATCGTCTAGTAACTGAATTTTGATCCAGTTTATTTTGTTGGATATCTACTTGAGTTTTGTTACACACATCACGCATCTCGTTACGTGATCACACTGATCTGACAATGTAATAATGAAATAACGTTAGCGAAAAAAAATTACATTTACTTTCACTTTTTAATGTTTCTTTTTATCACAAACAAAAAGTGCTGTGGAGATCTCCTGTGACAACTAATATAAGTAAGTACCTGGACTAACGCAAGGACATTTTTAGTTTTTCTGGTTTAAGTTTTAGCAAAAACCAATGGCTGTGTAATTTTACCATAACGTTGCCGAGGTATTTTTTTTTTTTTTTTATGTAGCCTGTATTACGTCCCACTGCTGGGCAAAGGCCTCCCCTTTTCTCCGCCACTCTTCCCTGTCCTGGGCATGCACCTGCCAATCGAGCTGAAAAGCGCTCAGGTCGTCCCGCCATCTCCTCTTGGGTCTGCCTCTGCTCCTATGCCCATCCCTCGGATCCCATTCGGTTACGATCCGTGCCCATCGGTCCGGGTGCATGCGGCAGACATGTCCGGCCCAGTCCCACTTCAGCTTGGCGGTCTTGACACCCACATCTGTGATACGAGTTTTAGAGCGCAGTATCGTGTTTCTGATTCGATCAGTTCTTCGAACACCCAGAATACTGCGCTCCATTGCTCGTTGGCAAACCTTGAGCCTGGACTTTGACCTTCAGTCAATGACCAAGTCTGTGCGCCGAGGTATTTACTTACCTTAATATTCGTGAAAAATTACCTTTATCGACATCTGGCTTTGATACCGCAACCACTCTTTTATTCATCAAACAGGTAACAAATGGACCTCTTTTCACGGCGGATTGGCCTGATTGATGGCGCTTGGTGCGCCTCGGAAATGACACCAGAAGAAAAACAATAGTCCTTTACATCCACATTATGCCAATTTACTACATTTCGAACAGCAGCTAATCAATAACAAGTTTGTACTCAGCTGCGCGGGAACTTTGTTTGAGTTCTATTTAACTTTAATACAACAATCTTACTCGGCAGAGGTGATTTAAACTTTTTGCAAGCTGTTTGAGTTGTTTAACAGCGATTAAACGGGGGAACTGAAAGGCTCTATCGCGGGCTGCTCGCGTTAATCTGCTGGGAACTAGCGAACTAACTAGGGATATTTATTACGTGTTGTTGCCTCTTTAAGAAACTATAAGTATAGCTACCTATACGGCAGTGGGTAATTTTTGTGATGAAGTCGTAATCACAATGATGTTGTTATTAACAAACGCAACAGAAAAAATAAAACTGCTAAACATTTTTGTCACGTTCTGAAGAGGCCTGGGACAAAAATGATTCTTACCTTAAACCCGATAACGAGAAGTCATAATCCGATTCGTTCCAATTTATTAGATACAATTAAAACATCGTGACAGGAATGAAACAACTGTAAGAATAAAAATAAGTCATTAATTTAATACTGGTAGCGGTGCGTCATCTGAAGTAAGTTAACGCATTATAAATTAACAACAAAATAAATACTGCACTTTTTCTGACTTTATTTTGGCCTTATTTAAATACAGACTTTTTTTTTCTAATCCCATTATTTAATGATTATCGCATGAGTGAACATTTGCCTATAAATGTGTAATTTTATACCCTTTCAATTTCACTTGTCTTTACTACTAATCCCAAGACCCTTCCTCGCCTCTATTCTTATTTTCAAAACAAATGAATCACTGTCCTAACTGACAGCAACATAGTGAACTCTTTAGCGTTAAATCACAAACCCAAACAACGTAAGTGGGAATCGTTCGCGCCAAATTTCTGTAATAACGTTAGGTTTTTGTCAGCATCTGCTCATCGGTCAGGGGGAGTCGCGATTCGTCTTCGTTACGACGACTCTGCCCGCAACCTGCCAACATTCATCAAGAGAACCTCTGCCCATTATACTGTGGCCACATTGAAGAATGGAATTCACGAAATATTGCCTCAGTCTAACAAAAGACTACCTTTTGCGTAAAACATTTAATACCTAGTTACAGAATGAAATTTCGGAAATTTGCTTTATTTCGCTGGAATTCAGGTAATTACACTTGAGTTTAGTAACGATCTTCTTTTGATTTTATATTTCTCAGAATTTTCTACGATGGTTGGGTTTGTGTTTATTTATAAATACAGTAACGCGAGTATTAAATAATAATAAAAAGGTCATGGTGACATTTGACACCAATTGACCTATTCCCAAACTAATCAAAGATTGTACTATGGGTGTTAGGCAACGGATAAACATATTTATATAGATAAATACATGCTGAGGGATAGTTTGAAATACATGCTTCGTATTATTCATACAAATATCTGCCCCGGCCGGGGATCGAACCCGGGACCTCAAGCTTCATAGTCAGGTTCTCTAACCACTTGGTCACTTGGTCATTCGGTAAATTAATCCTTACATATTAGTTTATTAATGCGCAGTTAACTCTGTCTATCTGTCTGTTACCTCTTCATCCTTGATGAAATTTGGTATGGAGATAGTATGAGACCCTGGAAAGGATGTAGGATACCTTTATCCCGAAAAGTTTGATGGTTCCCGTGGAATAGCAATAAAACGAAATCTTCATAGACATCATCACGTGTTGCTTGTAGGTATAAAAGCGACTGTTACGTCAAGTAGGACTTGGTTATTTAAAATTTTTAAATGAACTCAATCACCGCGTCTACTCGGGACATCTTCTTATATCGCTAGTAATAAATTAAATATCGTTTTCAGATCAAAATGAGTATCATTTTGAAGACCGGTTTGGTGAGTATCCGTGTGAGTATCACACAATATAAAATTTCAACCACAAACCGTTTCATAAGGAAAATTATTGCTGGGCATGTCCGAGATGTAGAGCAATTAAGAACAAAACAGGGACAGTGTTCAATAATTCAAGCTCGCATTATAACACAGACATCTTTTACTAATATTAGGTAGTTAAAGCCTATACAAATTGCTTTGTTAATGACAGATTCATATGAGTAAGACAGATGACAGAGCCAGAACTATTTCTACTTTTGGCCACCATGAGCGCTGCGATAGATTTCATCACCCCCACCTAGTACTTCGCACCCTCCCAATAGCGTTACAAATGACACTCTGACGTGACGTTTAATTTCCTAAAGAAAACTTTCTCCCATTTGCTCATCGTCGTTGCGAAACAAAAGACGCGAGACATTAATATCACGCACAAAGCGATACCGGGGTCTTACCTGCCTTAAGGCGTTGTTCAAAACAATGTTTAATTATTTACATTTCGTAAAGCGCTTTACTTTATTTGTGGCAGACACATTAAATCAAATATCTGAGGAAAATGGGGCAAAATTTGTTATTACAAATAATATTGGCGCGGAAAATAACGCGACAAGTTAATTTCCTGCATGAACGGCTTTTATGCTATTTTTAATGCCAATACATCGCTTCTTCAGGAGGTTCATTGATAAATTATCAATTTATTCTTACCCACCTTGGAAACTCATAAATTACAGTGACTGGTGCCGTGTGTCCTGTCCACGTAAGGATTACCGATGGTTAATTAGGAATCATTCATAAGTGCTTGTTTTAGCCTAAATTGAATAAAGATATTTTTACTTTGACTTTGACTTTGACTTTGACTTTGAATCCACAGCATAAACGATCCGTGATAAATGACCCATGTCTTGTGCATAGTTATGGTTTTTTTTCGTATTCATATTGTTTTTTTTTTTTTTTTTTAAAATTAAATTGAACGTGTGCGTGTGCAAGTGCCAGACTACTGGGTAAAGCCTAGCACACGTTCGTTAGAAAATATTTCCTCAGTTAGACAAGACATAGCTGTATTCATTTATTTTTCAATTTTATTTATTTTATTATATTACCCTAATAAAAACAAAGTTACTCACATTCGTTCGTTCCTTACTTTACTACTTTACTTTAGGTACAGAAGATACATCTGAGCTCAGAAAAGGAAATCTAATACAAAGTTTGAAATATTTTGGTAGCTATACGTAGATTGGAGAATCTTGTTTGGCCCAATTTAGGGCAGACGGTTCACTGAAAAGTTTCAACAGTGGTATGCCATCACCCCATATCCGTATGTTACGCTGGTTTTCCCAAAAGGCTTTCAAAAGGGTTTATATAATTGGCTTAGGCAAAGCCGACAATGGCGCCCTTTCAGCTAGTTATGTACATTTAAATTTAAGGTGAAATCTTTATTTCGTTCCATATAAACAGAGTCAGCAAATTAAAGTATCAAAACTTGAAAGTTATTGTTAGTTAGTTAGAGATCGCTCTAAAGCGATAAGGCCGCCTATTGCTTACCTTAGAAAATCTCTATGTATATACTTGTGTTTTCTGTACTGCTTACTGTGTTGGTGTGCAATAAAGAGTTATTGTATTGTATTGTTATTTTATAAATTAAAGTAGAAATATTTTTGTCGGTTCTCAACTTATAATCTACTTCATGGTTCTGTGCCTTTTCGAATAATATTTTTCCCAAATATTTCATTTGCCAACTGTTTTAGTTCCCAAGTCATGATTTCCTCTGAAACCATATTATTTTCGGAACTTTCATAAAACAAACCTAACCTACTGTGCTCTATAAAACCATAAGAAAATACATAGAGAATTTTTTTTCTTTCGGAGAAAATTGAGAGTTGGGAAATGAAACAGAACTGCAAACAAACTGCAGAACCCGCTGATGATTCATCATCTCATCATTGATTGATTGAATATACTCGTAATATGAGTCATCATCATCATTAGGTATCACCATATCAACCGTAGGACGTCCACTGTTGGACATAGGCCTCCCCCATTTCTAAACTTACTTACTAGCCCTAAAACTATTAAGCTGCCCACTTCATAGCTATTTAAACTTATTAGGTACTAAAAGGCAGTTACGAATACGAAACAAGATAATACTGCAATGTACTCGTACAAACACGAAATGAATGCTGAATATTCTTCCGAAAATCATTATAAACAACGACAGTCGTTTTCCCACTGCTGTTGAATTTTTGTCGTAAAATCTGCGTACCTAAGATAATGACGAAAGTACCTACGTACCAAATTACCAACATAACCAGCCATAAAATGTTAAATTATACGTTAACTTTCTACAGACTCGAGAGCAAAACTGGCGAAACTAAGCCTTAAATGTCGTGCCTTGTCTCTCGAGCTCAACGGTTTTTGCTCAGCAGCTCTACAACGAGAATACCCACTTTGACGAATCTTTTGCTGTCACAGGATTAAGAAAATGCTTATGACAACTAACCCTCCCCGGCACTCTAGGGCAACAAAAACAATTACTTTTTCCGCTTCCCCAGCTTCCTTCTTTTACAATAGAACGCTACGCAAGTTACTTAATTAAAGAGATTAATTCGAATTTGTGTTACAATACCTGTGTTGAAATAAATAAATGCGAGTCCATCGATCAATCGGCGAGTGTCGGCCGCCAACCGCTTCCAATATTCACAGGGATTGCCTCCGGATGATTTATTGTCTCCAGGATTATGTATGGAGTGGGCTTATATTGGGATATGAATAAAATCTTTGCCAGCCATCTGAAACAAATGACATTGGCAAATCTGTTTGCACGCCAGATTCAAGACGCGGTGATAATATTCTCGCCAGAACAATGACATGATCGAACGCAGTTGGCGAGTTCCAATATCGGAAAAATATTTTATACACGTAGAAACTTGTAGCTTGTAGTTAATATAAAAATGTTAATTGAAAAATACTGAATCGGTACTGAAATTATTTTTGTTTTGTCTTGTCCAAGGCTGGACACTCTTGTACTAGGTCTCGGACGCCTGAAAACTACTTAACAGAACTAATACATTCAAGCGGTAACTATTGATCAGTTAATTGGCTTCGTGCTTACAAAACTTAGTAACTAGCTCTTCCCATCGGTATTATTAACTTGAAAACTTCTACTGCGTTCTGACTTGGTACGCAAGTAACTTTTATACTAAAATATTCGGTTTATTACAACTAACAGTTACTACAAAAATCAAAACAATTCGGCCACCAAAAGTATATCAGAAACCAATATCAGGCTTCCAAACGAATAGCTTATTAATTGACATACAAAAATCGCAAGTTAAAAAAAAAATTGAAAAAAACGAAACAGTGCCAATGTCACTAGGAAAATCGTTAAACGGTGAATTTTGACCGAATGTAGTGACATGTATTTTGATTGATCATATATAAATTATTCGACCAAAAAAATAATTCGTTAGCAAGTGGAATCAAAAACAACATGATGAATAAAGTAGAAGTGAAGTTAAACCAAAATTAAGATCTAGTATATGTCGGCGGCCGATCGTAAAATCCGCCAGATCACGAAATTCCTAGGCATATCGTGAAATGGCGCCATTTCATGAATTGGCTAAGGGACATTTACCGCATATCGTTCAAAATTCACCGTTTAACGATTTTCCTAGTGACATTTAGTTAGGCAGATCATGAAATTCATAGGCATATCATGAAACGCCGCCATATCGGTTCTAGCACTTCGCCGGACGCTACCGCGGCAAGCTCGCTTCGCTCGCTCGGCTCGTGCGTTGTAGTCACAATTCATATTAACCACTCCTCGCTTCGATCGTCGTACCTAATTTTTTATTTTTTTTCGGCATATAATAAATAATAACAATTCATTCATTTATTTCGGGCAACTTGGCCCATACAATAAATACCTTACAGACTAACATACATATTTATAATATTTAAGATATCATATATTTAAAAATATTTTTATATATAATATATTTATGCCCCGATTTTGATGTGCCCGATATAGAGCTAGGAATATCGACGAATGCGTTGCTCTAATCGATCTGCCGTATTGTTTCTCAGCCACATCGTGATATGCCTGGCCAACATGAAATGGCGCCATTTCACCATATGCCTAGGGATTTCGTGATCTGGCGGATTTTACGATCGGTAGCGACATATACGACAAAATCTACAACTAACAACAGTCTATGTCAGTGTAACAAAAGAATTGTGGTTAAACTTCCCTTGCGATTACGACACATATATAGTAAAGCTGCCATGGAGTGAGTTCTATGTTCTTCAACTTAATTTGTTACTTCTACGTGTGTCGGAGTAATCCCGGAGGAACCGTAGTTTATGGCTGCCTTATTCCAAGTCCCGTTCGATGTCTCTCGCAAACGTTGAACAAAAAGTGAAGCTGACGAATGAGAGAATGAACTACGATTGATTAATCGTTTTTCTACAGTATACTCGTATGATTTATAGAGTAAATTATCAAAGATCATACATATGAGTTTCAAAAGTAAAGCTTACGATGCAAGGAATTAAATAATTGCGCTAAAAGCTCAGCGTGCTCTTGAAGATTTAATTAAATTACATATATCGGTATTGGTCAGCTACCGAACTAAACAAAAAAAACTAAAGCTAAAGAATATTAAAAACCGGTCAAGAGCATGTCGGGCCGTGCTCAGTGTAGGGTTCCGTAGTTCTTGACCTTGCCTTAGCTTAACTTCGCCTTAGAAATATTTTTACAAAAACTTAAAAATTGTTCAACTAAGTAATAATTTTCCTAGAAAGTTTTTATTAAACTTAACTTCCGTGATTTTTTCCCTATTTTTCAGACGTGCGGTTCAAAAGCTAGAGTTTGAACTTACGGAGTGAATATTTCCAAAAATATTCACTTTATCAAAAAATGGTTTTTAAAAACCCTATTCCTTTTCAAATACCTATCTAACGATACCCCACAACATAAGCGGAAGTGAAAAAAAAAATGTTTGTTCCCGCCGAGTCACACGCTTAACTGTCGCACTGTGACTCTTCGGAAATATTTTTGCTAAAAAATCCCAACCAGTCATACTGTTACTAGATTAGATAGTTTTTAATATTTATTCCCAACGAGTCACACCCGCAACTATCACACTGTGACTCATCAAGATCCTTACTAGTCACACTGTTACCTGGTGGTACGAATGTAAGCATGCAAGCAACAAAAAAACAGATTTTCTCGGCTTATACAAAAAAAGACATAACAGCGAAGGCTAAGACGGGAGCTCCGCTGCGAGTCACACCCTTAACTGTCACACTGTGACTTGTTGGGAACAAATGAAAAACATCATCCCCACTTTACGTATATGGGAGGTACCTACTACTTACCCTAATTTTTTTTTTGTATTTTACTTACCACTTTTTCGACGTGACTGTATACGAGTATTCATGTCAAATTGCATCTTTGTTAGTACTAACGGTCTCTGAGCTTAGCCGCGGACAGACAGACAGACAGACATGGCGAAACTATAAGGGTTCCTAGTTGATTACCTACGGAACCCTAAAAATAGCTCAAATCATCTAATACGGTTACGGTAATCTAATATGGTTAGAATAGGTATTCCAAGATTTCGATTACTGTTTTCAGGAATTCTCAAGGCTATCTATAAACATAACTGTAACTTTTACGTACATGCTTCTCTGTTGCGAACAAATCCGTTGATCTCCCTTAACTACTAATTTTTTTCTTATACACATCATGAGTGGAACTTCTGTGCTAAATTGTTGCTTTCCAGCTCCAATGGTTGGGGATGGGCGCTGATATGCCAGTCAGTCAGAATTTTTCTCTTATGCAATATTAGTCCATAATACCCTCATTTCCAATTTTAAGACACTCGTCGCTTTTTACCGTCAACACTGTATGAGAGAGGGAAATTATGAAATCAATTACTGTCCCAAACCCTCTTCATAAAATCACAAGTGTAATCAAATTACAGTGGTAATAAAGTAGGACACGTAGCGCTGAACAAACGAGTCTTAACAATAAATTGTACCACACATTATTGCGAATTACACCAACGCAATGGGGTGGTGGAGTGGCGTTTAGTGCCTAGCTCCGACATTAATGATTTGACGGATAGCATAATAAACACTATCCTCATTATTATTAAATATTAATAAACCTACATATTTATTATATAAAATACCTATACCAAACAGCTGTAGTGGACAAATGCAAAGCTATGGACTCTCAAACAGGGGATCGTGTGAGTTCAAAGCCGGGCTCGCACCGCACCGCATTTATCAAAATCCATGTGCGATTTGATTTGAAATTTATCACGAGCTTTACAGTGAAATAAAACATCGTGTGATAAGTGCACAAACCTACGAATCAATTCAACGGTTTGCGTATAGTTCTCAATCCGCACTTGGTCGCAGCTTTGGAAAAAGATCATTTTTCACAAATAGTTTGTGCATAATTATATTTTAGAAATCAACGCGTAAAAGTACGAAAAAACACAAATCTGACTCAAGCATAAATATTTACTTTAATAGTCTTACTAACAACTACACACCTAAATTGCATAATACAAAATAGCTCCAGGAAGTAACAAATCAGGTACAGTTCGTTTTAACGCAAAGAGCTTAAAAACTTAGATGCTTAAGTATGTACTTACAGAGTTATATTTGAAATATTATGCCTTCAACACGCATTCGTGAATAGCGTCGTGACAAACCAAATTTAAATTCTCAAATTTTGTGAGCTCCAACTTATAGAAATTGAAAAAAAAATCAATTACACGCAATATACACAGCAGTCACATCGAATAGATCGATTTTTGGTTTTAATTAAACACTTAGGAATATTGCTCTGCCGTCTTCCTCGACGTCCAACAGGCATTTGATAAAGTCTGGCATCAGGGACTACTATTCAAAGCAAAAGAAAAATTACCACATAACATATACATGCTTCTAAAATCCTACCTAGAACGAAGAATATTTAGAATTAAAATTAATGATGCACGATCTAAGTTTTACGATGTGAAGGCTGGAGTTCCCCAGGGATCGGTTTTGGGACCGGCGCTGTATTTATTGTTCACTTCTGACCTGCCATCGACAAATGGCGTACTCACTGCGACATTTGCTGATGATACAGCAGTGTTACACAGTAATAAGGACCCCAATAAGGCCTCAGAAGTTTTTACAACAACATCTAAACAAAATATATGACTGGATGAGAAGGTGGCGCATCAAAGCAAGCTCCAGTAAATCAACTCATGTGACATTTTCTTTGCGCAGAGAAGATTGTGCAACTGTAAAACTTGGAGATGACATACTGCCACATAGTGACTCGGCAAAATACCTTGGCATACATCTCGACCGAAAACAAATATGGAGGACTCACATAATGAAGAAAAGAGAGGAACTGAATCATCGCTTTAGACAGCTCAATTGGCTGCTCAGCAGGCAGTCCCAACTGTCACTATGCAACAAATTGCTTATATATAAAGCGGTTTTAAAACCTGTCTGGACATATGGTATAGAACTATGGGGTTCGGCCAAAAAGTCAAATATAGAAATTCTTCAACGCTTTCAAAACAAAGTACTGAAAACCATTACAAACGCTCCATGGTTCACCAGGATGACTGAACTGCATGAGTATCTCAAAATCAACACTGTCCAAGAAGAAGTTATGAAGAGAACAAGCACCTACAAAAATCGAATTGAAGCACATACTAACATCTTGGCAACAGATCTTAGTGAACCACTGCAGACAAGGAGGCTCAAGCGCCAGCATTTATGGGACCTTACCGCATGCTAACTTTGCAATTATGTAGAGGCGGATATCCTCAATGGAGGAACAGTCTTCGCAAGTCCATTTCGGCAATCAAAAAATCTGCTTATGGCTTAAAGCCGATCGCATGATCTAATATTTACAAAAAAAAAAAAAAAATTAAACACTTAAGGGTTGATAACTTTTTCGAACTGCAACAGAATGATAAGGTACGTTAACAGTAGTCCCATGAACTTGAAAGGGAGAGATATGTCGATATCGAAGATCTGCAGGAGCGAGAAGGACAGGTTCCGAGCCTCTGTTAATGCGAGCAGTGCGCGTGCGACGCTGCGCCCGGCCTTGTCTGCGAAGATAAAAATATTGTACGTATATTGCATCCGTCCAATGAGAAGTCCATTTTAAGGTGATTTTCTACCGGCGAGGCGAGACGAGACTAGAATTTTACAGGTGGTAGGACCTTGTGCAAGGTCCGCCCGGATTGCTACCACCATCTTGCTCGCTAATCCTGCCGTGAAGCAGCAGTGCTTGCATTGTTGTGTTTCGGCGTGGAGAGAGTAAGCAGCGGTGAAATTACTGGCACGTGAGGTATCCCATCTTAGGCCTCTAGGTTGGCAACGCGTCTGCAATACCCCTGGTGTTGCAGATGTTTATGGGCGGTGGTGATCTCTTACCATCAGGAGACCCACTTGCTCGTTTGCCATCCAGTCGTATAAAAAAAAAAAAAAAAAAGAATTGAAATTTGTATGGCGGCGCCCGAGACGGCCTGCGGCGGCTCGCGGCGGGCGCGCGATAATGCATAGGTACAAATTTCAATTCTCGTCTCGCCTCGCCAGTGGAAAATCACCATTAGTACCTATCTATTTCGTTGTCTTAACTCGAAGTCCTTTAGCGAAGCGTGTGGACATCCATACGCTTCGCTAGATTTTACTGAACACCGAAGAGAGTCCTGCTAGTGCACATGACTCAAGAGTCAGATGGGTCTTTTAGTTAAAATAACATAATAATATGAGTTGTATTAGAGAGCTTCTGATGTTTTTTTACTCAAACTAAGTCATTGTGCTAAAAGGATGGTTGCTAAATACTCACTCAGTTTGTTTTCGTAAAGTCTAGAAGCGAGCAGCTCCCTGAGGCGGCGAACTTCATCATGAATCTGATCACTGAACATGCACGGAGCAAACATAGGAAACATGCGAATCGCCATGAACGCCCATTCGGTTACCACAAATGCAAAAGGTCTCTGAAACATTGAGCGAATAGTAAAGTTTTGACAATGACGTTTGCACGATGAGCTACAGAGAAAAGATACCTTTTAAATATGGTTAAAAGACCTCGCCGCTATGGTTCGGCTACAGTGGTACATCGGATGATCTATTCAATTGATTCGTTTTACTTTAATTAGCCGCGCAAGTTTTACGTGATTAAATCCCGGGAATGCTAGTAAGCAGTTATAAGTGTAAATCAAGAAAATAAAAAAATACTTATTTCAAATCAATAATTTTCATAAACTTTACTCTGAACAGTTATCGATTTTGAGTTACCTGCGAGCTTTTTTAAAAGTAGTATATGTATATGTAGTTTACTTACGAGCCCGCGAATCATCAACAAAGAGGCGATGTAAGAGAAAGCAAGAATGGAGATGAACGCCGAAGTCAACACCAATAAGAACTGAAAAATGAATTACATGTTATTTCTTGATAAATTAAATCTTAAATCTTCAAAGGGAATAATTCTGACTGACGCAATAATGCTGACCCTAAATCCTAAACCAATCCTTTGTAAATACAAAACTTAAATTTGGGCAGAGTTTCCTTTATTTGATGTGCACAGAGGTTATGGACGAAATTTGCGCAACTCCCGTGGGATAGGGAGTTGTGTTGCGGGAGTGAAGCCACTGATTTAAGCTAGTTAAATATTGACTAAAACTACTGTAACCAAAGGTACAGAACTGTGAAGATATACTACTTACTTGCCATTTGATAGCTTCAATTAAAAGGTCATATGCACTGATTATAATACAATAAAGCTCCATCAATTTCTTCATTTGACAATTTTGTGTTTCCAGATTATTAGCTTTGAAATACGGCAACTTCTCAACTTTCGGAGACGTCACCTGTTTGTTGTCATTCAGTGACATCTTCATGTAATAGTTTATTAAACGAAGCCTGGGTACGAGGAGACTCAGTAAATGACCACAAAAGTGAACCTCCGTGATGTAAATCATACGCTCCACTACTTGGTGCACCGAAAACATGCTTCCTACGTACCACTCATACGGTACGCTTTGTATCATCAAAATAATTTCAATGAACATCTGGATCACATTTTTGATCGACGAAGCCGTTCTCTTGGGCCTGCATCCCACAGCCCGATCGAACTTCTGCAACTCATTAAAGTAAAGTTGCAGTCGCTTCCACATAAGTGCACTAATCGATACGCAAATAATGTATGCCATTCCGTCCATCACAATCACAACAGCATAAATGCCATTAAGGTCGCGATAATACACCATGAACAATATCGCGCCGCATATGAAAAAGGTGTACACTGACGCAAGTATGACGAAAATGGGTTTTATTTTACCGAACACGGCAAGCCTATTGAAACCTATTACCGCCTCGGTTAAAATAAAGCCTTTAGATATCGGATCAATGTACGAAGAATCTTCTTCTTGCACCAAGTTGTTGAGAAGCACAACAGGGGACGACATGGCGACCGCACCGCCTGACACGACTCCAGCCAGAGGAACGAGTGTTTCATCAATTATGATAAGCACAGAAACATCGTTTCATTCCCTAATAGCGTAGAGTCATTAGTATGAGTGATTCCTGCGGCGTTGCCACAACATACATCATGTTCGTGACACTACTATGATATTAATGAATTTATGTCTTCATTTTTGACATTTCAACTACAAATTGTATTTGTTAAAAACACAAAAGACTTCTCGTCTTCATTCCAAGCACTAAATTATTCTTAACTTTGGGGAAAAATTGCATGCAACCCAAAACCAAGTATGATTTTCATTAAAATGATCCAAACAATATACACGGCAATAACGTATTCGGAACGAGGCTATTATTCTCCAGCCGTCCCGTACATCTGATATAAATCCAGGCAGTAAAAACATTCGCGAGCCCTACTGACACCGTCCTCCGCAGATTTCGCGTCTAATCTCTTTAGGGCAGAGTTTACGAAATAAACCATAAACCAGCATCAAAGAGAGACGTAAAACTTTCAAGAAAATTTAATTGTGCTATTTATTCAAATTCTACAACGGTTTTCGCTGAAATTAAATGCCATCAAAAAAGCTAGGGTAAGAAATTTGACAAACACAATTTGTTTCGCGAAGATTAGGAAAAAAGAGCAGTTAGCATTTAAACAAACAACGCGCCCCCAACCCTCGTCAAATTATCAACATCTCTGTGTGAAATTAGATGTTTATCTGGGCTGACATCACATAATCAAGAATGCTATTTATCTTCGATAACAATTCAGCGACAAAGATCGTAATTTCGTACATAATACAATTTAAAGCCCGCTTTCGGAGATAGGTAAGTTTTCTTATTTGTTTGAGTGCTGAGATTCCCTTCCAATTTATATTTAAAGAACTGCTATTTATTATGCGGCTTTCGCCTCATATTTCGGGTGTAACTTGACTGGTGAAAAATTCTGTCGCGTTACTCGCGGTCCCGGTGTGTTTGCTCCTGTGAGAGACGGCAGAGTGTATCCTTTAGTACTCGTCGCGCTTTGTCCCACCCTTTGAATTAACCGCGAAAAAGTTATAAAACGCCTTTGTGGCGCGCGCCGGAGGCGACACCCCGGGTGTTTTGTCCTGTCATGAAACACGAGCTTCGATTTAAACCAAAACAATTTTATAACAATACGTATAACTGTATGTTGTCCAATGTCCCGCCTGTTGCTGTAACTTAAGACTAGGGTGTATAGTCTAATCATATTAAGTGGCTACACTTGGATCGAATCTTTGGCTTGTTATATATTTCCAAGAATTCAAGCCTTAAAATTGCTAGCCGTTAGATAAATAATCAGACTATGTAAAAATGCACCAACACTTTTACGTTTTTACTAGCTGACCCGGCAAACGTTGTTTTGCCATATAAATTATTTAGAGTGAATATTTTGGTAGTCAAATCAAAAATAACTAATTATTTGTAAGTATTAAATGATATTGTAAGGGATAACTCACGTCTTAAATTGTAAGTGTGTGGGGATGTGGTCTATCACTGAAAGAGGAATTGAAGCGCTGTAAACGATGACGGCCTATAAAAATAACAAAACACCAAACATCAATTTTTTAATCATTGTACTTTACATAGTACTATACCAATATATTTAAAATTATATGTCTACTTATCACTAATTTTTATAACATTTAAAATTACAATTTCAACATCTTTAAGACGATATATAAGATTTTTAAGACGGCTTCAGAATTTCCTACCTTTTGCTACCAAGGATGCTCTTGCTCAAACTTTACTGCACCATATTTTTGACTATGTTGACGTTTGTTATCCCGATCCTTAACGCATTCACTGCCACCGACGCATATATGCGTTTTTGGAACTTCCCCCTAGTGCCGCTGTCATAATTATTCATACATTTTGAACGGACAGTGCGTCGGTGGCACCTTAATAAGCTTGAGCGTATTCAAAATCTATGCATTGGGCTCCACAGAAAACCAGCGTTACTGCACAATGTGCGGCAACACATGCTGAGTGGAGACCCTTTTTGGTATCCTGTCGTGTCACCAAGTAACATAGTTTTAGTGCTAGTTTTAGTCTTGGTTTTAGGTGGTACTTATGGAGCCAAAATGAATCTTTCTTGCTTTCTTTCATTAGGTTTATATTTGGTTTACTTAAGTGCGATCATGTCTCTAACTCTCGATCACAGCTCAAGTGGTTCCCAATCCGCCTTCGCCGTAACTCTCAGATTCTCCACCTTCTTTACAGCGTTCTCTTTAACTCTGCAATGTCTCGCTACCTAGCGAGCTAGGAGTTACATTACAAACACTTACATTACATATCGAAAATACAAACTGAGACATGGATGCATAGAAAAACCAGAAAAAGAGACCAGCACTGGGAATCGAACCCAGGTCCTCAGCAATCCGTGTTGCGTGCTATGACCCCTACACCACTGCTGGACATTAATCTAGACACAATTTTTTCCTATGCATAGGTACATATCTCAGGTTGCTTATTTCTACTATGCTACTTAAGCAGCAGCACTAGCGACATCTATGTTTCGTCGACAGACAGACAGACAGACAGTCGATATGGTTTCACGGGATACCCGTAAAAGTAACAAATTTGTAGTTGAAATAAGAAATACAAAAAGACTCCAAAAAACCAATCATAACTTACATTACAGTTAGATTACAAACAGTGTGACACGAGAATTTATTACTCGTATAATGGCTATTTAAAATTAGGGTTGGTGGTAGAAGGGTGAAAATGCGGGGTTGTATGTATTTTAAGTAACTTAGGGGTATGAAAAATAGTTTACGTCCTATTCTCAGACCTACTGAATATACTTACGCAAAAGAAACCGGACAAGTGCGAGTCGGACATGCGCACCGAGGGTTCCGTGCACATTTATAGGTATGTAAAAGGAAATCGTGTCTTGAAGATATTTCTCGATTTTTCCGAGTGATTTAATACATCCAGTGCATGCAGAGCCCTACTCTTAAGCAAAATGAACGCAGTGTGGGGTCAGATTAAATTGGTCATTAATATTTACAGACAGACATAAAAAATCAAGATTTTCAAAATTTTCTAGTTGGTTGTGTAATAGCTACCTTCATACCAAATTTCAAGTTTCTAGGACAACTGGAAGTGCCCTATAGGTTTTCAGTGCACTGCTATTTGTATGGAAACACGTTGTTTAATGACTGTAAGTTTTGATTGCGTTGATTTAGAAATTTGATTATTTCAGGGCTTCAAGGGACCGCAGATTTGAGTATTCGATATCAATTTCAGTTTGATACGTCCACGCGTTCCTGAGAAAAAGGTTCTTGACAGACGACGGACGGACGGACAACAAAGTGATCAGTGAAAGTGTGAAGCCGTTCCGGAGGAGTTTTATTACAAACACAGTGACACGAGAATTTTTTATAAGTATTAGAAAGAAGAAAAGAATATTGATCAACCACATTAAGTTATTGCACATTGTCTGAGAGCGCTCAGCAGACTAATCCTCCGCCAATGTACTTTATATTTACTACCAGAAGCGGTAGTGGACTTCAGTTTAAGCTTTTGCTGAGTAGGAATGTTCAACATACTTACAATAGTTTTATGAAGGCAATTATGTACATTAAATATTATTTTTATTTGTACAATACAAGACAATACAAAGACTCTTTATTGCAAACCAGAAATAGTAAGCGATACAGAAAACAGATACACAGAGAGAAAATTACAAGGTAAGCAATAGGCGGCCTTATCGCTTAAGAGCGATCTCTTCCAGGCAACCTTATTACCTTATACTATTGTATTGTATTGTATTGTAAAACTTTTTATCTACACCCATATAGTAAATCCTCAATTATGCGTTCAAAAACTATAGGTAATGACAAGCATTACGACATTGGATTCTATTATGAACACGGCTGTATCGTAATGCTCATTACGATGCAGAAATTTGTATCGTAATGAGATTTCATACATCATTACAGCACGGGGGGGGGGCGCAACGACCACGTGCAGCAGCAAGTCCGCAGCTCGTGGGGCAGACATACCTACCTAGTTCTCGTTAATGCAAGTCATTCTCAATGGTTCTTGAACACATGATAGAGGATTTAATATATGGATATAGATAAAATATTGTATGCAACTGTACGTAATTAGGCCTTAAAACACTCATGTGACCCTATTATGAAACTCGGCTACGCCTCGTTTCATAAACCCACAGACGTATTTTAAGGACCCCTATTACGATACAGTTGCATAAAATACTATTATTGTACATTAAAAACACATGAAATTAACAGAAAACAGGATAATAATATTATCATCAAATAAATACAACGACTAAGCGGATGCTTCAGCGGACAAACGCTCTATTCATACAGCGTAAGAAGGATTAAGTATTAACAAGACCACATTACCAGGGCCTGTTAGGAATACAATGCGAATGTTACATCGTCATCTTGAAGGGGTTCCCCGATCTGCTGTTTCACTCTGCGACTATTAATATTCCAAACAACTATATATAAGTACATTCACAATTGGACTTCGTGGGCAAATACGCTAGATTGGTTTACCAATTCTCATAAGAGATATACTGAGCAGCAAAAAATTTGGTCCTCAAATGTATGCAGAAATAGGTGATTTCCTATGTAGAGTGGGCCAAATTGTGTGCCACTGAGTATAGCTTGCAAGATGGCTTTCAATTTATGGGACTATTTTTCTAATTTCAGGGTATCGATTTATAAAATCGCACCTGTGAAGGTATCGTTTGAAAGAGGTGTCAGTTTGTGTTGAATGTGAAAAAGTAGTAACTAAATAATTACAGCTAAAGTAAGTATTCATCTAGAGACGTGATTTAAAATAATAAAAGCACACTTATCACTGATGGTTTTTGAAGAGGCAGAATCTTGTCGGATCGTTTTTCTCTTTACAAAAGTATACAATTACTAACTTTAATTATATGGTCTTATAGGTATCCGTGTCTATGACGAGTTGATAGTGGTTTAATATTACTATATTCGTATGTATACAACGAGAGTCAAATCAAAACTAAGTAGATCATACACGAATGGTTTTAGATAATATAATCAAGCAATTTAAAAACTTACAGGAATAAGTGTGTCAACAAATTTATTGAACCAGGAGGCGTTACCATATCAATGAACTTAAACAATTAAATTACTTTGTTTTTCTCTTTACTTTGCTTTATCATAAGGTCAGGTGAGCAAAGTAATTGCTGCAGTTCATTAAATTTAACAAAAAAAAATTGCCATCGCTCATTTATTTCTCGGTATTTTAATGTGCATGATTCTGTTTAATTAATTTAATTAAGTTTAACATCTTTTTGAACAAGGGCGCATGATAAGCGAATAAAAGGAGCCAATGTTGTTCTTGCTATTTTCCTTCTATCCATAAAATTATACAACGCCTGAGGGGACTTAGTAATTTGAGGATGAAACTTTTGTGTTTAACTTTCTAAAATTGTAGAGTTCCGTAGTCAACAAGGAATTCATCACTTAGTCCGTTACAGTTCAGTCATGTTCGTCAATCTGACTGTCTGTCCACGGAATACTTCAAAGACTAGAAAGTTCTAGAAAGCTAACTAGAAAGAAGTTATATTTTTTGCCCCTTTCACTCATGTCGATGGGTGCGAAAACCATTTTTTGATTAGGTATGTGATCTGTTCGTGTACCTAATATTAAGCTTCAAATCCACAAACTTAAAAGGAAGTCCGCCACAGCTAACTAGAATTTAGTAGTTAACGAGTAATAGATTGACTAAGTAGAATATTATAATATTAAAATGTTATTTACCTATAAATAGTCAGTAGAAATACCCGCTTTATTACGAGTAGCAAACTCTGTTCAGACGTAAGCATAAACAATTACAATTTTTGTAAGTATTCAGCTCTATTCAACTGCATTTCGGCATCCGATATTAAATGACACGGGATCTCTTCGACACCCATAATTTTATTGTTTAGTTGTGTCAGAACTTGGTACCCATACTATTTTTGGTCATAATAATCAATAGTCATAATCGTTGTAAGGTATAACGCGAAATAAATATAATGATTAAACAGAATAATGTTACATGCCATACAAGCCAAAAGTCATAAAATTGATCAGCATAATATCAAAAGGCATATTGAAATTATGACCAAAGATAATATGACCAGCAACAGTTATGTCAAACAACGGTATGGATAAACCAAATCAAAAGTTTAACGTTATGGGAGTCAATATAGGCCCAAATGACACAAACAACTACCATGATCCATAACCACTGCAACTGGATCCTTTGTCCGCCCCGTAATCAATCATCGAAGCAGGTTTATCCAAACAATCGCTACTAGGTGTTTCCATTACGGCTCCTTTGTCTACAGCAACACGTCTGACAGTTACAAATATCGACGACAGGAATTCACTCAGACCGCAGCACTTGGCGGTTTATTGTTACTTGTACTGTGTTCCTGAGTTGGTGAGTTGAGCACCTGTAAGTTTTGTTTGGTGATTGTTGAGGGATAAACGGAAGTTGTTCTGTGCTTGTGAGTAAGTTACTTAATAGTATTGTATTTTGTTTTTAACCGTCTCTGAAACTCGAAGGTGTTTTTGTAAGTGCGAAGCTTTTCTGAGGCCCTGTAAAGTAGATCGTGTTCAGTTTAACATTATTAGAATAGGTTTAAAAGGAATTATTGTAACTGGCTTAGATAGTTAATTTAGTTTTTATAGAATAGCAAAACAAAGATTTACTCGGTTGTTAGAGTTTCGGTTAGTTTTGACGCATTTTTAGCTTGGTTTGGTCGAAGTTTAGCTGTGAATTTTGCGTGTTGGTGCCGTAACTTGAAAGTTCTTATACTCATAGTAGTGTGTAAAACTGAGGAGTAATAGAACCAATTACAAGAATTACTAGAGTATTGTGTTGTTTTAGCTGTGGATGTTATTCTTTATATCGGGTTACTTAAGAACCTACTTCAGAAATGGCTCATTCTATATTCAGCTCCCTTAAATAATAAAAAATAAAGCCCTCGTAAACTACCTCGGACTGACCCTTATACCTAGTCAAGAAATGAAAGAAAAACACCAGCCAAATATACAAACAGAAATATTACGCTGAAAACAAATATTGTCCACAAACACGACACTTGACACGTCCCGTCGCTAGATCAACATTTATGGCCCCAAAATTGTGGGAAAATTGTTGTGCTATAATTTGTTTCTCACGAGCTTATGCTTGTGATGTGACTTTGTCTGCGCGAAATCCATAATAATGAACAAATAATCAGGAAGTAATGACGATACTGTCATACTAAATATACACTGTTAAGTAAACAATATTTGAAAATATTGGTTTAAGTTTTCGAAATCGGCTTCAACAATTTTCAGTATTTATTTATTTTTAGCATGCGTAGTAGGACCTATTTGAAGTGAATAATACTGACAACTAATGTATTTTTTTTTGTGTTTACGGGTAAAAATAAGTTAGTGAAATTTTCAACCTTTGTTAAAGTAATAAGAAAATCACTGGTCATTGATGAGACACTTCAACTACTGACAAAGTGTATTTTTTTAAAAACTTCAACCGTGATGTATATGATTAATTAATACCTTACATAATAACTGAAAATCAACAAAAAAACGCTTTATTTTAGCCCTGAAAACCAGATTAATTTTCGATTAACTGCAAAATAAGATTTTTTGTTGCTTTAAAACAAATAAATAGTTAGTTGATTGAGTGTGCGAACAAGTGACGTCATAAGTTGCTATTTCCATTCAAACTCTATGTGAGAATTGTGTTTTGACAGCTCATAAAAAGTACGTCAATTGATTGGTGCTGTCAACATCCCTATTGTATTAATTTGGAAATGCTGTGGGCATAGTCTTGCATGACACATATTAGATAACTATACCAAGTTATAGTTACCTATGCCCCTGCCAACACGTAGCGTAGGTTCATACCAAGCGTAGCGAGCTAAAAGCACACTGACGCGTAAGGGGCGTAGGCATGCTACGATTACACAGCTACGCGGCCTTTACGCTTCACTAAATGCGTCCGGAAAACTAAGGCTTATAACAAAAGCGACGACCCGAATCACTACCACATTACATCGACGCACAACTCGCGTCAAATTCACCGAGAAAAAAGATTTTACTCGCAGCTAACTAACCTACTGACACCTACAGGAATAAATCAGAACGGAATAAAGCTAATGGGGTTACATTTCATTACCCGCTGGCTGCTGACAACTTGACAGTTTGGAAACAATCAGAGGGTTGTTTTAAAAGTGTCAAACACAAACTGTAGGCGAAATTGAGTAAAGATTCAATAGGGATACAAAATGATGGCCATTTTATTTAAAGTTGTAGACATTTTTCTAAGTAAACATCCTGAAAAAGGCTTTTGTAAAGAAATCTGAAGAATATCATTAATCACCCCTTTTGATCTTCTCTAAGACAAGTTTGTATAAAGTGTATTAATAAAACAGTGTCCCCTAAACTTCTATCGAACAATAAATGTCGTCTAAAGGTTGATTAATGAATTTAAAAACGGATATAAAGATTAACTGGACAAAAACTTTAGAGGCGCAATTAACGATCGTTATCAAAGGATTACTGCCATCTGGGGAAATGCTCAGTCTTTTCTCTAGCCAATTCTATTTCAATCTTCAAAAAACTAAGGACTAAAATTAAATTTAGAAGATTGCAGACCGATTCCGGTCAGTAGAGAATAAACAATGACTACTCAGTACATTTTTCTAAAACAAATAATCAACGTAACAGCTATCGTAACAGTAGGTAACACACACATAATTGGCATTGGTACTTTTTTTATTAATCTTTTTTATTATATTATCTTAAATAAAATATAGATAATTTCAAGATTTTTTTTTTCAGTATCAGATACGACGTCTCGTAAATTTCTCATGACGGCTGAAACCAAGTAAAAGGCCAAGTAATTTTTTTTTTTTAAACGAGCTAGTTGTCAAGGCCAGCCAATAGATGCTAACTGTCCGTGTCATATTCAATCGGATATTGTTTTGAGAAAGAGTAGAGATAAACAATAGGTAAGTCTGAAAATAATCATATTATGCGTATTGAATAACTACCTCTCTGCAAATTGTATACAAAGTATGACACAGTTTTATTTTAACTCGTGTATTTCAATAATAATAATAATAATAAAATCATTGATTGCGACAGAAAATAAGAGAGGACTACACAAATAAAAACCGGCCAAGAGCGTGTAGACACGCCCAAAATCGGGTTCCGAAGCCATTACGAAAAAATTAAGTGATATATTTGTTTGTTTGTTTATACTCTTTATTGTACAAAAAGGAAAAACAAAAAGGTTACATAAATAAAAGTTGTGTTAAGTACAAAGGCGGACTTATCCCTGCAGGGATCTCTGCCAGTCAACCTTTGAGTCGATTTTAATGAAAATTTGCACTTTAAAGTTGAATATTTTGCAAAAAAATCAATGCATCTAAAAATCGTTTTAGCAAACTCCTAATGATTTTTAAATACATATCCAACGAAACCCCACACTATAGGGTTGGATGAGAAAAAAAAATCACTTACACTTTACGTTACTTTACTTTTTAATTGTACCATTCTATCGGCATAGTTTACATATATATCCGTGCAAAATTACAGCTTTCTAGCATTGATAGTCCCTGAGCAAAGCCGTGGACAGACATGGCAAAACTATAAGGGTTCCGTTTTTGCCATTTTGGCTCCGGAACTCTAAAAACTAAAAACTTTAGCTTTACTACCAAGCCTCAGGACATAATTAATAAAAATAACATTAAAAATTACCTGCAGTAAATTTAGTAGTTAACGCGACATTCAGAATAAACTATTCATATTTTTTCTATAATTTGGAAGAGTTAAGCTACGACGCCTTCCTGTAAACATCCATTTCAACGAACTGAACGGTTTTTCTACGTCGGTAGTTGTAATAGGCGCGAGTAGGGACTTAATCTCTTTAGGTTCATATCAAAATGACTTATCTCTTTAATTTATATAATATTATGTTGTAATGTATTGTTTTTCAATTAATTACTCATTGAGCAGAAACCTGCTAGAGTACATTCTGTTTTTTATGTCACCTGGATTGGATTACTTATGGATTTACTTTTCAGGTAAAGGGATTCACCCCTATTAAAAATACGAAGGTCAAACTAAGTTCAAACATATTTTTGCCTATGTATATTCGTAACCCTTAAGTATTTTTGAATCAGAATAAGATAAAATTGTTCAAAAACCCTATCCCTCGCAATGGTTTTCGAATCAGGGTACTTTGGTCAAATATGAACAATGCCAATTCAAGATGTTTGACTGTCATTCCGACACTTAAATTCCAAATTGGATCATGCTTAAATAATTTCGAGTGCCTTCGCTGTCGCGATGTTTAACGGCAACGTATGTAGTAAGTACTTATTCTTTAGTAGTACACAAAGAGGATAGAAATTTTCTTCTGGTAACGTAACCGATAAATATTGGTTAACAACTAATGAATAAGTATTTTAAAATATTTGAAAAATCAACTGAATCCAACGAACGTAATTGCAAGAGTTCTGGCCACGTACAGACTTTACGACGGCGCAGCATCTGCAGCGAACTGCTCACTTTATCAGAATACATAATACGAGTATATTACCTAACATATTTACTGCTTTCGAAGATAAACTACCTATGTTATTCATTTAGATGCACCGTACCGTGCACCTGTGTTTGTAACCTGAAGTTTAGGTTTACACTACAAACGTTGGCTACGAAGCGGAAAAATCTAAAATTCAATCGCAAAGTTATATCTTGTTTTAACAGGTTACCTGTTTGAACACCAAGAACGCATTTTCACTATCGTATCTGGGTACGTGCAATGCTTACTTCTAATATGGGCTTCTAATACAGCGTGTATTTTTGTTTTTTTGTTACAACCACAAACTTTAAGGTTAATTTAGTAAGGGTCCTACCAAATAAACACACTTTCATATATTTTATTATATTAATTTATGAATTTTACTAACCAGGTGATATACCAGAAATAAATCTGCGATTATGAGTCATTATATAACTCATGGGATAAAAAGTTCCCGCAAGATGTTTACAATACACCAGATGTAACTAAGATTATTATAGACTTTTTGCTTAAGAGCTAAGAGCGGCAAACTCGAACATTTGTGGCGGTCGATTAATGAGTAATCGTACACTTATCTGATTAATTGATTTTCGTCCCAATTCAAAGAATGCTGTAAATACCCGCAAACTCTCACCAACACTGACTTAGGTGTAGTAAACCACATTCCAGTTAAGGTAAGCTACAAAGCTAGGCAGGTGTGTATGGTTGTAAGCGGGCCGCACGGCGCAGCAGTGGCCGGACAACTTTAAACGGCGATGTTTCAAGATTTAATTGCTGACCTCTCTAATTACACCAGCCTTAGTGTCCCTTAATGTGTGTCGGCACAAATTGGGACTTTGCGCACACCCTAATTTAAATAAACCAAACGCATCTCCTATACACCAAATAGCTGTACTTCTAACATAATTCCCACTACTATAGGCTAAAGCTTGGTTCGTCGAGAGCTTTCAAAACTATTTGCTTCTTACTCAAAGTTACAAGGATGCGGACTCCTAACACTCCTATTTATTTATTATTGTCACTTGTTTGGACGATATTGAAAAATATTATTGCGTATTGGGGTCCTTTAATTAATCTAAGTTGTGTGGCTACTGAGTGATTTAGACTAAGCGCTCTTGTTTTTTTTTGCTTTTTTATATTGCTCGATAAGTAGATATGATGGTGATATTTTATGATGATGATGAATGATAGCCAAGCCAAGAGTTACGGAGCAAAGCACATTTAAAAATAGTTTGAATAATTTACTTTTCTCTACGCACTGAGCCCGAGTTCCCAATCCACACTGGGCCCGCGTGGGAACTAACGGCTAAAGCCCTCTCATTCTGAGAGGAGGTCTGTGCCCAGCAGTGAGACGTCATATAGGCTGAGATGATAATGATGGTGATAGTTAGCCACGAATTACAGAGCAAAGCAAATTTAAGAAAAGTTTTAATAATTCACTATTCTGAGAGCTATTTTCTGTTTTATATTAACCAAAACAAAGAACATACCTTGTGTACACGGTACATGTTTTTTAATTGTACAATTGTGTGCATACTCTGTGACTCTCTTATAAAAATTATCCACTAAATTGCAGTAATTATTAGGTACAAAAACAAAACTACTTTGACGAAGTCTGCAAATTATTTCCCTTACGGCGGCGAGCTCGCCAACTGAAAGCGGGACACTTCTTTTCCATTCTCTTTGCAGACGCGGAGACATTTCTCCCCCCCCCCCCCAACCCCTCACGAAGCTCTGAATTATGACACATTGTTGTTGTTTGACGTGCCAACGCAAAATTTTTCTTTTAAAAAACTCAGGTTTTCCATTCTCCGTCGTCTCAGGCAAACTTTCACGATTGAATCTTCCCGCGGAGCTGTAGGTACCTAAGTACTTGCACTTTGAAGTTTGAAAAAGTTGCTTTCAACCAGACTTGCTTTATGACAGTTACCTATGTGATGATTTACAGGGTATTTTGCTTATGGGTATACCTAGTATAAAGAAAACTTTTCTGATGATAAGTACATTCAGCAGCAGAAATTGACGAATGGTTGTGGTTCGCACAATAATCTACATATGACGCTTCTGCCACGGTAATATGGGAGGGTGTGTAGAGCATTTTGAGCACCACAAACGCTTGACCACTTTGCAGCCGACTGTACATACCTTATTAATATATATTACTTTATTTATTTTTCTATTACTGGAGCTAAAGTTGTTAAGTTTAACATCGATCAATTTTAGCAAAAATATTAGAAACTAGCTGTTGCCCGCGACTTTGTTTACGAAGAATTTGTTTATTGCTATCCTGCAAGAACTATGCAATTTTCCGGGATGAAAACTATGTTATATGTTCCTGGGTCTCCAACTATCTTCATACCAAATTTCATCAAATTGGTTCAGCAGTTTAAGCATGAGGAGGTAAAGAGTCAAAATATCTTTATTCAATTTGGGCTATAAGAAGAACTTATGAATGTCTTATGTTGTGTTATGTGTCGTGAGAGTAGCGGGAAACCGGTGGATGCAAGTGGCGAGTTGTCGTTCATTGTGGCGTTCTAAGGGGGAGGCCTTTGTCCAGCAGCGGACGTCTTTCGGCTGATGATGATGATGATGATGATGAATGTCTCAAACAAATCTACCACCGGTTCGGCAAAAACCCTCCGTCGAAAAAAACCCGGCATGAAACTCAACAAGGTACGAGTACGAGTATATGGTAACAAACAGAAAAACACACTTTCCCATTCATAATATTACTAACGATAAAATCACGTCTAAAATTACGAAAACACCACTAACTTCCTAGTAGACATATATCAGTCAATTACCTACATGAATAAAAGAATGCTTGATTAATCTCCTGTTAGAATAAAATTATCCAGATGGAGTAAAACAAACACGTCTCGACATTTACGTTATAACTGACTCACCAGGTTCAGGTTGGGATGGGATTCATATAAGCACTCCAGAGCTTAAACTACAACTAGTGTTCACCGACGTCGTTGAAGACAAATCCCTAACGGCACCAAACAGCCACGAATCAAGCCCCCGGCTGCACTCAGAGGATTTGCCGCGCACAAAGTATTGCTCACCTCACTGGTGAAGTGCAGTACAGAATTATACCGTCAGTATTCTATTTTATTTCCAGGCTTCGTGTACACAACTAATAAAACTGGCCACGAGCGTGTCGGATACGCCCAAGATAGAGTCACGTAGCCATTATAAAAAAATCATAAACCTACTATCCATATGAAACAAGTAATATTTTTGTAAGGATTTTGTACGGAATTTTCCAAGTAGGTATATTTTTAAGTTAACCTTTAGTTCCATCATGATTTTTATTTTTATTTTTAAACCACAGCTTAGTTTTTAGAGCGGAGAGCGCTAGACTTTAACAAAAAATTGCACTTTAAAGTTGAATACCTACTTCGTAAACGAGTCACTATCGAAAAATTGTCTTCACAACAGTTTTTTTTATAATTCTTACAAATACAATACAATACAATAACTCTTTATTGCACACCAACACATAGCAAGCAGTACAGAAAAACAGGTATATACACAGAGACTTTCTGAGGTAAGCAAAAGGCGGCCTTACCCCTTCAGAGCGATCTTTTCCAGTCAACCTAAAAATAAAAAAATAAAAAACAAATAAAAAAATACAAATAATTGTTACAAATATCTATGCGAAATTACAAGTTTCTAGCACTAATACTTTTTACTAAGACGCGGATGGACGGATAGACCGACAGACAGACATGACGAAACTATAAGGGTTCCATTTTAGCCATGGAACCCAAAAATGGATATATTATTTAGAAATGTTATCGCATTGATTTCTTTTAAGTACAAACTTATCCATTTCGCCAGTGTTTCGCCTCTCCTTTTTCTCTCCTCGCTTAAGTTTTTTCTGATTTTAAAGGGTTTAGGAATTTACGGCACTCAAAAGTGAAATGTAAGCCTTTTTGAAGCACTACCTTTGTGCAGTTTTTCTTACAGATTGAGTTGAAATTAAAGTCTTAGTTTCACAGTTAAATGTATCTAAACGTCCTATATATAGTTATCGCCGTCACTTACAAATCTCACCGTGTTCTCTAAAACGGGATCCGTGCCAGATTTTATTATTTCTCACTTCAAACAATAGAAAACTGAAGGGCGAAAGCTGACCCCGGCTCTAGGCAATTAAATCGGGAAAAAGGAAAACGGAGAGCAAGGCCGTGTCTTATAAGACTCGCGCCAATTATTAGCGTCCGCGGTGACCTTCAAGGGAGGAGTTTGTTTTTGGACGAGTAAAATACCAACGAATAAAATAATGTATTGAATATTTTTAATAAAGGAAGTTGTTACAAGCTTGTTTCGAAAATGACAATCCACTTATAACTTAATATATGTACATTAAATCAAATCAAAAACCAAATCATAATATAAGAATAATCATCGACATTTATCTAGGTAACTAGATACTCGTAGGAACACTTTTCTTGTTGTAGGTTAGTTGTAGTTAAACACATTTGTATCACTTTATACTCTCGTTTGTACCTACTTTAGTCAACATAGCAACCCAAGAATGTTTATACTGAACTGAATAATCTGAAAAGCCGTTGCTGTTCCATTGTGTTGGTAAAATCGTATTAACAACTTAAGAACATGGATTTCGGAACAAAAGCTGGAGGTCGTTAGCCTACATCTCGGCGGCGCTACCTTTTACCCCACACGTTTCTTTAGAGCGGAGTGTCGGGGCCGCTTAAATGTCCGCTTGAACACTTCAGCGTCATTTGGACATTTTATATGAGGTGAGGGTAAAATGCGGCGGGCCACATTGCATCTTTGTTCACAAAGTAAGAATAAGAAAGATCCAAAAGGTTTGGCTAAATAATTACTGATTCCCTCGTAAATAATGATTATTTTAATTCTTGAAATAGAAAAAAAAAATGGAGAGTAAACTAAAAATAATTACTTTACTTTGTCCGATGATTAATAAATCCATACTAATATTATGTGTTTGCATGTTTGTCCGTCTTTCACGATCGGACGCGATTGATCGACGTGATTTCTGGCATAGAGATAGTATGAGCCAGAGAGTGACATAGGCTACTTTTAATCCCGAAAATATGCACAGTTCCCGCGGGAACAGCACGCGATAACCGAATTCCACGGGGCGAACCGCGCGGGCAAAAGCTAGTACATAATATAAATTATCTAACTAATCTTAGAGCCCACTTCAGCCGGACAGACGGTTCGTAGTGTAGTACCAAGCCACCCTAAAAATCTTAAGGGGACTCCGGGTCTACAGTGTCGGTGTGTGTCCTGTATAGAGTTGTTCAACGAGACTCTAACCAATATGCAATAAGCACGAGATACAATACCTATATAAAATGTTCTTTAATTCCTTCTTCGTGTGTTTGACTTGTAGCCGTTGCCAAGGCGTGTCTCGATGTTTCTACTCTCCTTGTAGACACTAATCACAAGATATAGATCAATTGTTCAATAGCTGAGAACTTTTAAAGCAAGATCTTCAGAGCAATAGAACCACGATGACCAGTTGTTAGCACATCACCATTTTAGACTAGTTGTTGTTGTTAGTCTAACGAGTGGTCATTTTTGGTTGTGTCACTCTGAAGATGAGCTCTGTTTAAATTCACTAGGTTATAAATATTCTTGATTTATAACTTTGAAGGCGAGGGAAAAAACTACGTTTGGATAAGAAATATTACTTTTTCTCAAAAGTAAAAGACCCGTAAAAGTTGACATTATTCTTTAAACATATTCAGAAGGTGAAGTGGATAGTTTATGGTCAGCGAAAATATTTAAAAAGTTAAAAAGATTGAAGGCGCCCTACGCTCGAAGAAATAACTTTTAGCCGCGTACCATTCTTTACATATCAGTCACAAATTTTGGTAGCGAAAGTTAAAAAAGGCACTTATGGAATTAATTTAGGCGCCTAAGTTTGTATAAAGTTAAAAGCCAAATGAAATGTGCGGTATCAGATATGGTGGTGTTGGAACTTCAGACTTTTTTTATTGGGTCTGAAACAGCTTATGGTGGTTTCGACGGAAAAATACACCTGCAGTTTATTTTTAATGAAAAAAGGCGGGAAAGCATAAGAAAAATAATTTGAATAAAATTAATGTTATGATATATTTTGAGAAAAAGTTTAGTCTATTTCAGAATTATTCATCATTTTTTGAGAAAAGCTTTATATTAAACTCTCGGCTGGAATAGCAATTGCTGCCTGGCTATAGTTTCAGGACACGCACAATAATCTACTATTTTTATTCACACGTAGCGGTCAAAACGCGCGGTTAGTTGAAATGGACATCTTGTTTTTTAAATTCAATACGCGCGGTAAGAATAATTGTTTAAAATAATGGCAACGGTTTTTTCATGTTTTTTTTGTAAAGTGACCCTTTAAATGCTTGCACATTTAGCCAACAGATTTCACTTGAAAAACTATTTTAAAAACTAATTGGACTATGCACAATAAATGAATTCATTTTAATATAGTCAAAAACTGTGCATTTTCGTAATCATAAATCGTCCTTGTAATATTTTGCTCAGTTTCTTTTTTGAGGTTATTACCACGCCATAAAAATTGTCTATACACATCAATGAAAAAATGGCGATAATCCTCATCATCACAAACACCGTGATTGGCTGTTTAGGGGTTTCCAGAGTGAACTTTAAAAAATACTTTTATCCCTAGAATAATAAGGAGCTTTAGTTCCCGATATACAGAGACTAAAATAACATTTTAAAAGCATGAGAAGAGAAAAAAGTTATACGTGCCATGGTTAGAAACATTTATTATTTATGTCGTTAAAAACGTCTTTCAAATCTTGGCTTAAAATTTTTGATACTCTTTTATAAATTCACAGGTAAGTAGGTACTTGTGTTAGCACCCCAAGAGTTGAATGGAACATTTTTCCGCTCTCCGAAATAGTTAACGCTGAATCTCCTTAAAGAAAATCTCCCTTTCCAACATTTCCTCGGCACTTTTACTTACGATAACGCGCAAATTGCTCGACGCTGAACGAACACACTCAAATTCCCTCCGACTTAGGCACGTGAGTGATGACCTTGTCACCCGTCGGAGAAAAAGCTAAAAAAAAAAAAAATTTACTACCAAAATAATATGCAAAGTTACTGTGAAGTGGAAACATTTCGTAAGACGCAATCAAAATGCTCTTATGGAGTGAATGTGCTACCTTAATGAGGGCTATCGTTTTTTGTCTCACTAGATGGCGCACTGTTGCGTGAGGTTTTTAAGTATGGCTTTCAAAGTCTGTTATTACGGGCGTAAAAACAAATTTTTAGATTAAAATCATATTTAATACACCTTAAAACCGTACCATAAAAATATCGAGCATGCCACAGTGTTGCATAGTCCCCGTTTTGTTCGGAAAAAAGGGAGGACAAAAGTTCCCGAAAGACAAAACTGTCTCAAACACAGACATTCATTGCCCCGGAACGCATATTTGCCATAATTAATTTCAGATATTGCAAAATACTCACAAAATTATTCTAATTATAAATAAACCCGCGTAGCTCACCCAAAAACTATGAGATTTGACATTTCGGAGACCTCACGCTACACTAGCGCCTCTAGTGGCGAATTCATACGCGATAGCCATCATTACGTAAGTACGTACCATCAGCCAAATAAGTGGTCTTCCAATTTTTAAACAACTACCATCAAATTAATATGTCGCTAAAGTCGAACTTGCAAGTTGACAGACACGTCTATTGGCATTATTGTTTTATGACATGCAAACTATTATCAACTTTAGGGTGGTAGACCACATATTTGGCTGATGGTACAGACCTACTCGTGTAATCTGTAGGTACGTTAAGCCTAGGTATATAAATTATGTGATGCAAGTTGAAAACGTAAAACAAGTTCAAATTTAATTTAAAATAGGTAAGTTACGTAAAATTGAGATTTAATTGTTTGAAATAATGTCAAGTATGTACCTACTACTAGCTAGTTTTAGTTTAACTAAAATTTACTCAGCAGCACAAAATTTGGTCCACGCTAAATACAAAATTCATACAAGGTTCTCGTGAAGTAACCAAGTTGGATAATTAGGTATGTGTATATTTTTTTTGTAAATTCAGTTCTTGGATGATTTCAAAATGGCAAAAGGTTGAAAGCTATGCAAAGACGGACACCTCGGTCTAAAGCTAACACAGCCGCATTTTTAATCCTTTACTTTATATTACCAGATTATTCACATCTGGTAATATAAAGTAGGCAAGAGATATTCTTTGTTATTAAAGTTGTGAGACCTATTTATGCTTGGGTCGACGTAAGAAAATGTGATAATGCAAGTTGCTCCTTACTTTTAAGATAATTAAATTCCATCCTCGTGAAGGTCGTTGAAGAGCAGCGAGCAACTTATTTCTAAACTTCACATATAATTCATTCCACCTCTCGAGGAATTTGCGTGGGAAAAGTTGTAACCCGTTTCAATAAACGCTTCTTATATAGTTTAGGCTTTAAGGTATTTAAAAGAATGTAAACAAACGGGGATTGTCAAAAATGACAGATCCAGAGGTTGTGAACCTTTATGACGAGAATAAAAATCGAAAATGTAGCTAGTACTAAATAGGTACGCTATTGGACTTCTTATAATGATTCCATTTTATGAAAAAACATGAAATTCTGAACGTTGTTGAATAATCACATAATATCATTGGTGAATAAAGTACCGAATTGCTAGTCTTTCATTAAAAATTTGTGTGTGTATCTACATCCTAATCTACTAATCCACCACCACAATACCACCCAAGTCAATATAATCAACGCTATTCACTAAACTTGGTTTTGTCGCTGGTGGCGGTGGAGATAGACACAACAATCGTGGGTTTTGTATTCTTTGAAAACACTGTACTTACACGGTAGGAATCGAGACAGCCATCTTTCTGCGTTTTTGGGTTATGTCAGTTTTGGATGGATATCTAATCTTTTGGCCATGTTTCTTCGACATATGTTATAGTATATAGTATCATGCCACAGCACATTCTTTTCGATGTAAGTAAGATCCTGTC
The DNA here is from genome assembly GCF_025370935.1 of Choristoneura fumiferana. Classification (NCBI taxonomy): domain Eukaryota; kingdom Metazoa; phylum Arthropoda; class Insecta; order Lepidoptera; family Tortricidae; genus Choristoneura; species Choristoneura fumiferana. The sequence goes on from NC_133494.1 coordinate 10,003,784, forward strand.
TTAGTTCGCTTCTTCTTCGGAGAAGGAAATGATAAGCAAGGAACTAGCCCGGCTAGTTCCCGGCTCGCTCATATGACCCATATCTTCGTAAAATACACAACTCCGTAACAAAATAAACAAATTAACAGAAAACAACAAACTTCTACTTCAACAAACTATCAGATTACAACAAGCAATGGCGAATGTAAAACCGACAAAGTTAAAAAATCACGTAAGGTGTTGCTACATTAAATACGACATTTTCTGTTTTAGTCGCTTTACATTCTGATTAAATAAAACCTTGCGTTTTAAACCTCTGCAACATTGGGTATTTTAAGTGACAATTTAGAAATTAAATATTCATTAACATGATAAAAATATTTTTGTATTCGTAAATGTGTACATTTCAGTAAAATTAAGCGTAATTACATCTTATTATAATTGAACGAACTGAAGTAGGTTGCTCATTTATTTTAAAGTAATAAATATTGAACAGGAATCAAACATTGTCTCAGAAATAACCTCTTTAATGGTTTGTTTTACATTCTTTTAAATACCTAAAAGTCTAAAGCATACTTAAGACCTGTTCAACTGCCATTATAATATAAGTAAAAAAATTGCCCCTCTCCAAAAAAACGCGAAAATCATTTTTCTTCTGATCTGTTGGAAGTCAGAGCCAGCAGAAATAATATAAGCCCAATATGTAGGTAAGGTAGATGACTAGGATACAGAAGTAGAACAGACAGGAGGGGCTGTTGGCTCGTATTATTCACTTTCTGGTAAAAGAAAAACGTGCAAAGAAGAATTTATACCCTTAGACTGTTGCTTTTGGCTTATGACCTACCATATAATTGTAATCAGTTGAATTTTTCAATTAAATATAAGAACTAGCGTCCGAATATGCCGTTCGTTCAGTCGTAAGCTTTTTCATATTGTGTTATAATAATTAAGTAGTTTCGCATAACGTTTTCTTGATGTTGAACTGAAGCAGAAAAAAAGTTGCCGAGTAAACTGTTCCAGTTAAATTTTGGAGTTAGTACGTTAGTTTAATGGGGCTTTTAAGTCTAATTTCCAGCATTTTCTATCTACATAGTTACAAAAATAGGTATACTTAGTAATTTCTACACAATCGCGCGTTCTTCTGGTTTTTTTTGTTATCTAGTTTTTACCATTATTGCTCGACTGTATAACCTTTTACCTTTTATAACTGTATAAGGTGTAAATATGTAAAACCAAGGGCTTTTCAAGGCTATAGAGTGAATGGACTGTTACTGAACCAGTGAAATACACCTTTGGCCTCATCTATACCTTCCATCAGGTGAGATAGGGGTCAATCATATCATGGTCAGTTTTATGTGAAAAGAAAAAACGGGCCAAGAGCGTGTTGGACACGCCCAAAATAGGGTTCCGTAGCCATTACGAAAAATTAAGTAATATTTTTCGTATTTTATACGGAATCTTCCAAGTTTAGGTATATTTTATACCTTAGGCTGCTATTTACTCTTAAACTACTAATAAAACAGCAGTATTTTTACTGCTTTATGGTGTGCAATAAAGAATATTTGTATTGTATTGTATTGTAATTCTCAAGCAAACTCAGCCGTAATAGTTTTCCTTGTAAGTTTGATTACCATCCTGAATTTTTTCAAGTTTTTCCACCAACCGGTTTAGATTTTAGAGGGGGGGACGCTCAATTTTAATGAAAATTTGCACTTTAAAGTTGAATATTTCGCAAACGAATCACTGAATCGTAAAATCGTATTAGCAAACCCCTAAGGGTTTTAAAAGACCTATCCAACGATACCCCACGCAATAGGGTTGAATGAGAAAAAAAAATCACCCCCACTTTACATCTATGGGAGGTACCTACCCTAAAAAAAATTTTTAGTTTTTTTTTTATTGTACCATGTTGTCGGCTTAGTTAAGATATATATCCGTGCAAAATAACAGCTTTCTAGCATTGATAGTCCTTGAGCAAAGCCGCGGACGGACAGACAGACAGACACACATGGCGAAACTATAAGGGTTCCGTTTTTGCCATTTGGGCTCCGGAACCCTAAAATAGGTTCCGTAGTAAGGTGCGGCAAATATTCAATAAGTATTAAATTTTGATTGACTATTATTTGGAGAGCGGACTGCAAAAAAGCGATGAAATGCACAATGGTTTCCCATAAAAATGATCCTAAGTCCAACTTTGATAGTTTACTAACTCGCCAAAAGAAGCAAAAAAAAAAGTTATTTTCGGTGCGAAAAAAGGAGCGTTATTTAACCCATCTGATACTGAAATAAAAGTTATGGCATTAGTTAGAAATTTACTGGTAGATACAGAGAAGCAAATTATGCGTAGTATTTTTTTGCAGGAAGCAACGCTCTCAAAAGTGACCATCAGGCTTCATGACACCAAGTCGGTAGGTACGAACCCTCATTTCCGGAATATGTATTGTCTGCCAAGGCGGTTTCTGCGAAACACCTTGACACGCAAGATTATGTGAGAAAATCTACTCCGGTTAATATTGAAATTTCAGTTAAATTAATTCTGACAAACCTGAATTTTTGGTGGAGACCTTGGTTCACCATTGAGAAGTGTGTCAAAAGTCCCATTGATCCCATGTGTGCTAAAAAGATATTCGGGCCAAACCTTGGATCTAGAAAGCTGACCTTTTACTTGGACTTCGAAATTCCCTCTTTTACGGAGACAAGAACGTGATTGTATTTTGAGACATTTCCATGGGATTGAGAATTCTGCGATTTAGAAAAAGCCACTGCTTTAAAGCTAGCTAGCATAACCTGCCTGGAACTGATTTATAAGAGAATTCAATTTATTTTTCTTCCATCTACCTAAGTACTATTTTTCTCGCTGTCGTGAGGTGAAAAATTGTGTCTTTCGCTCGGCTGTAAAGTTGTTTGGCATCTCGTACGTTGAAACCCTCGACTACGCTCAGGATTCTTCTTTTAAACTCGCTTCGCTCGTGTTCAATCC